>NC_091469.1:95018052-95118723 GCF_036971445.1 Narcine bancroftii
CAGTCCTGGTTCCCCGCCCTGGAACATCTGTTGATCAAGTGCCACCTATTTTACCTGCCGAGGGAGTTCACTGTCATTATACTGGTCACAGTATACATTCTGCCTCAGGCTAACATCAGGCTGCCATTGGAGGGAGGACCACTGTGATCAACAATCATTGTAGGGGACTTCAATCAGACCAACATGAAGTCTATGACAATATCAACACATCACTTGTGTGACCAGGGGAGCCAACATACTTGACCACTGCTACACCACCTTGAAGAACACCTAACCAGTCATACCACGACTGCACTTTGGCATGTCGGATCACTTGGCTGTACTTCTATTCTCGGCAAACAAGCAGATAGTGTAGACCACAGTGCCTGTAGTGAAGACGGCTAAAGTATGGTCAAGTGAGACAGAAGAGCATCTGCAGGACCACTTTGAATCGGTGGATTGGAACAGCTCATCCGTAAATTGGAATGAATATGGAACAGGTGTCACCAATTCATCAAGACCTGCGTGGACAAGTGTGTGCCCATGTGCACATACCAGGTGTTCCCCAACCAGAAGCCCTGGATGAATCAGAGGATTTGCAACCTCCCGAGGGTGAGAACAAGGGTCTGTAAGGCCGAGGATCAAGATCTCTACAAGAAGTGCAGTTACGACCTGCACCTCTTGAGGCAAAATGGCGATTCTGGAGGAAGTTAGAGACAGAGACAGATGCATGCCAGCTATGGCAGGGAGTGCAGGCCATCACAGCCTTCAAAGCGAAGGCGAAGAGTATAGATAAACATTGCGAGGGATTTAACGGGACATTTTGAGAAGAAGAACCAAACAGTGTCTACTAGAATCCCTGCAAAGGCTGAGGACCCTGTTACATCTGTCTGATGTCCTATCTTATGTGTCCATGCCTTGTCCTGATTTCCTGCTGAGAGGTAGCAAAGTTCTTGGTTCCTTATATGTGGATATTTGTTTTTGTGTTGGAGGCCTGTGGTGCAAAATCAATCAACCCGACTGATTCCCTGTCTCTTCACATCCTTGATTCACATGGTAGATAAAGTCAAATTGAAAATAATCTTATTCTGAAATATTTGTCACGGTTACATACTTACCTTCGTCAGGAGGAAGAGAGAGAGTGTATTCCTTATTTACTTGTAAACTGTTTTAAATCAGTGTCGCTATAAGTGGTGAACCTGACGTGATTAGTACCTTCTAAGTTAAAATGAATAATGATGAGGAGCAGATGGGGAGGTCAAACAACCCCTCACAGGATAAACCCCTCACAGGAGCAGATGGGGAGGCCAAACAACCCCTCACAGGATAAACCCCACACAGGAGCAGATGGGGAGGCCAAACAACCCCTCACAGGATAAACCCCTCACAGGATAAACCCCCACAGGAGCAGATGGGAAGGCTAAACAACCCCTCACAGGATAAACCCCTCACAGGATAAACCCCTTACAGGATAAACCCCTCACAGGAGCAGATGGGGAGGCCAAACCAAAGATTACCCCCATTTTTATTAACAATGCATCAACATGGTTTATGATCATCGAAGCACGAGTCAGAAAACAAAGTATGATTTACTTGTGGACCACAGCAAGTATGCAAGTGAGCTGCATCTTTCATCCCTCCAATGCTGTCAGCTGCCTGATGAGCCTTCAACCTGGCTCCTTCCTTTTCCAAGCCTTGCTCAAGTGTTTCTCTCGCCTAGTGATCCCATCGTATTGTCACAGATGTTAAACATACATTAACCCACCAAATAGAGACTCAGGTCCTCGGGTGGTAGCACGAACTCGTTATCTACGACCGTCTTAAAATCACAAATTGGAATTCGACCCCATGCAAGAATTGGGCATAGGCCACAGATCTGACAGCTGCTGGGCTTCACCTTTCCATATGGTTCCCAAAAAATTCTCCTGGGGATTGGCAGCCTTGTGGTGATCATCATACCCTGAACAATTCTTCCGTGCCTTACTGATACAACATTCCCAATTTACAATACTTCTCAGCAAACTTCCAAGCAAACGTGCATTTGCAAAAATATATCTAGTATGCGTTCACTATTAAATTTCAGCAGACCCTTTCGATGTCGTGAAGATAGCAGTAGTAACCCCTTCCAGCAGGTTTGGGTTTCTGCAAATGCCATTTGTCTACAGAATGCAGCTCAGACATTCCAGCCATTTATGGACTACAAACTCGCGTCGATGATATTCTGGTCACAAGTGTGGATGAAGAGGAGCACAAGAGCCACTTTGTCTTATTGTTTCAGGGCTTGATGAGTTTGGGATTGTTTTCAATCCCAGTAAATGTGTTATTGGGACATAGAGTTAAACAGCATGGTATTTTGCCCGATGAATCGAATGTACGAAAGAATCAAAAATTTCCTACTCCTGTTACATTTGGCCAGTTGCAACTTTTTAAGTATGATGCATTTTTGTCACCAATTCCTGCCAAATGCTGTTGCATCTCTATTACCCGATAAGTCCGTGTACAAATTACCATTAATTTTGGGAGATGATGCTGTCCTTTCAACGATGTGAAGACTGCGTTTGTGAATGTCATGATGTTTGGACATCAAGAGCCCAATGCCTTGCTCTCTCTTATCACAGATGCATCTGTTAGTGCTGTAGCGAGCAGTAATAGAGCAATGTGGGCAAATGGAACCTCTGGCATTTTTTCAGCCAGGCTATCACCGGCTCGGGCAAAGTATCATACATATGGTCGAGAACTGTTGACCATCTATCTCACAGTGAAACATTTCCACTTTTTATTCGAAGATCGTCCTTTCACCATTGATACAGACTACCAGCTTCTTAGGCATATAATGAGTATAAGTTCACATCTCTACTCATTCAGAGAGATTCGGCACTTGAACTTCATCCTACAATTTTCATTGGACATATGGCACATCCAAGGAAAAGTGAATGCCATGGTCGATGCCTTGTTCAGGTGCAACATTGACGCCTTACATACAACTACTGCCATCGATCTCTCTGCCATGTCTCATGCACAGCACATCGACTCTGATCAATTCTGGTCTCCATCTTCAAGATGTGACCCTAATCAGGTGAAAAGTCAGTCTGTGATTTTTACACAGGAAGGCTTAGGCCTTTTGTGCCAGCTGGAGATTTTTGAGTCTCTTCACAATCTATTACATCCTAGTAGAAGACCATCAATCAAACTAGTTACAGAACATTTTACCTGGCCTCATATTAAATGTGATGTCGCATTATAGGCAAGGACCTTATTGCCTTCTCAACGTTCTAAAGTCTCCAGACTTACAAAATTCAAGCTGGGTGATTTTGTTGTTCTGGATTCACTTTCCAGCATGAGCACCTAGACTTGGTAGGCCCATGTCCGCCATCTCAGGGATATACTTATCTGCTTAGGTGTGAATCCTGGACTACCTGGTGGCAGGAAGCCATTCGTATCATTGACATGTCTGCAGAGACAGTCACTAGGGCTTTCATGGATCATTGGATTCCATCTTTCAGTGTTCAGGGGATCGAGGGTCTCAGTTCAAGTCAGTGTTGTTCAGAGCTCTCGCTCATCTCCTGAGCACTACCCATTTTTCAACTACAGCTTACCATCCGCAGGCCAACTGCCTCATTGAGCATTTCTATTGACAATTGAAGACAACATTAGCACCAGGTGGTGACGCATCTATGTGGAACAAACATTTGCCCATGGTCTCCTTGGATTGTGTACAGCTGTTAAGGCAGATATTGTATGCTCAGAGGGTGTGCTAGTATATGGCTCTACGTTAACCTTGCCAGGCGAATTTGTGAATCCGAGTCCAGGCACAACACTCTATGATCTGGTTAGTTATGTTGATTGTCTTCATGAGAGATTACTCCAACCTACTCTATGGCATGACGCTGATCGTAAATCAATTCAGCCCATTTACGGTGGTCCTTTTCAGGCTTCACAACGCCACCCGAAGACTGTTGTGATTGACAGGAATAGAAAATGGTTTCATAAAGCTGGCATATATCAACGGTCCATGTACTGGATTGGAGCCAGAGTCAGAGGACCGTCACGGGACATTTCCAACCCTTGCATAACTCAGGAGCTGAATGCGGCGAGGGTGGGGGGGTGGGTGGGGGAGGCTGTCATGCTCAGGTACTTACCTTCTTTGGGAGCAGGAGAGAGAGTGTATTCTTTATTTGTTTGTAAGCTGTGTTATATCAGTGTTGTTAAATCTCTCTTACTTACATGTATCTATGACTCCAGGGTATGATGATATCATTTCATTTTAGTAGAAATCAATGCTCTGTTTGGCCTTACTCGCTAAGCAATGTACTCAAGTTTTTCTCATGTTTTCTCATTAGAGTTTAGAAGGATGGTGGTGGGTGGGAGGGGGGGGGGGTTCTGGGAAGGTGGATGAAAACTGGTAGAAGCCTATAAAATTATGAAAGGAAAAGATAAAAGAAAAGCAAGGAAATTATTCTCTTTTGCCTGAGTCAAGGACTAGGTAGGAGACATAGCTTCAAGAGATGGGGATGGTGATTTAAGCTTGAATCAGAATTTATTGTCATGAACAAGTCATGAAATTTGGTGTTTGCGGCAGCTTCACGGGGCAACCATTTTATGATATTACTATAAAAAATAATAAAACTGATAGTGCACAAAAATGAAGGCAGTGGTTTTGGTTCATTGAATATTCAGGAATCTGATGGCAGCGAGGTAGAAGCTGTCCTTGTGCTGCTGAGTGTTCGTTTTTAGGCTCCTGTCCCTTTTCCCTGATGGTAGCAGAGTGAAGAGGGGGTGGCCTGGGTGGTGGGGGCCTTTGAGGATAGAGGTTGCTTTTTTAAGAAATTACCTCATGTAGATGTCCTTGCTGGAGTGAAATCTGGTACCTGTGATGTAGCAGGCTGAGCTAACAACACTCTGGAGTTCATTCTTGTCCTAAGAGTTGGCATCTCCATACCAAGCAGTGATGCACCCAGCCAGAATCCTCTCTACGGTATCCCTGTGGAAGTTTACAAGAGTCTCCTCAGACACGTCACAAAGTATAGTTGCTGGTGAACCTTCTTTGTGATTGCATCAATGTGGAGGACCCAGGACAGGTCCTCGGAGATGTGGATACCCAGGAATTTGAAGTTCTTGACCTTTTTCACTACTGAGCCCTCGATCAGGACTGGGTCATTTTCCCCTGACTTCCTCCTGAAGTCCACAACTATCTCCTTGGTTTGGCTGATGTTGAGTGCAAGGTTGTTGTCATTACACCATTCAACAAGCTGATCTATCTTCCTCCTGTGCAATTCCTCATTGCTCTTTGTGAATCTGCCAACAACTGTGGTGTCATCTGGAAACTTGTATATAGCTTTGGAATTCTGCCTGGCCACACAGCCATAGGTGATATTGAGTAGAGCAGAGAGCTAAGCATGCATCCTTGCAGTGTGCCTGTTTGATGATTAGTGAGGAGAAGACTTTATTTCCAATTCCTACTGGCTGTGGTCTTCCAATGAGAAAGTCAAAGAATCCAGTTGCAGAGTTGGGTACAGAGGCCTAGAGTTTGTAGCTTCTTGACCAGTGCTGAGGGAATAATGGTATTGAAGGCCAAGCTGTAGCCAATGTGGAGCAGCCGTATGTATGAATTGTTGTTTTTGAGGTGATCCAGGGCTGAATGGAGAGCCAGTGATATTGCATCTGGGACAAAAGAAGAATTGCAGTGGCTCCAGATCTTTACTTAGGTACATATTAATTCTAGCCATGACCAGCTTCTCAAAGCATTTCATCACAGTAGAAGTTAGTGCTATTGGGTGGTAGTCGTTGAGGCAGCCATCCTACTCTTGTGCATCGGGATGATTGATACTCTTTTGAAGCTGGTGGGAACCTCTAACTGCCACAATGAGAGTCACAAATGAGGAGGAGCTGTTTCTCTCACAGAGAAGTGAATCTATGGAATTCTTTGCCCAGTGAAGCAATAAAGGCTGCCTTATAGATTTTTGTATAACAGGAGAATTAGGCAATATGGGGAAATGAATCCTCAAGAAGATCAGCCATGATGTAGCTACTTTGATCAATAAGATAGTCGCTTGGAGGATAAGTTAGGTGTTTGTCTGCAATGCATTTTCAATTATTTCCAATACAAGTTCAGTTGTATTTAAATCCTATATTTTAACTCACAAAACTTGTAACCATCTTCTTTAACTTTTTCTGAAAGGTCTATAAATATCATTCTATGATATTTATCCTTAATAACAAAACATTCATGCAAAAGTTCTAACATTCTGTATAACATAATGTTTGACAAATAATATCAATGCCTTACTCCCCCTCCTCGAATTGCCCAACTAATTATGTGGGCCAATGAACCTTCCCTTGAACAACGCATGCATTCTATCCTTGACTCTCGCGCATGTGGCCAACGGGAAGAAGACTACAGATTCTGGCCACCACTGACGCACCTGGCCACAACAGGTAAGACTTTGGCTCTTACACCAGTCCATAATTATTATAATGAGATGTAATGTCTCTAATAATAATTACATAATTATACAATCAATTATCAACAATTAACCACATAACATTCAAACATTATGCAGATCTTCTTTCTTCATTTATCACAAGGCCAGAGGTTTCCAGCACATAGCCTTAAAAAGAGTGATCGTCACAACCACTCTGTTGTCTGTGACATGTGGGCAAAGTTCAAAACACATAACAAATAGTAATTTTGTATTTATCAAACCTCCTCCATCTACTGTAGAATCCTTGAGTTAAATTGTCAACCAGTAAACCTCAGATCTTCCTCAGGCAGAATAGACACAGCTTTCCTTTTGAGTTTAACATGAGTTACGTCTTCCTCACATTATTTGATTTTCTTCCTTTCTTCAACATTTTGCTTCTTACAATATCTCTTTCGTTCTTCATTGTGATTAGCTGGACCATCAAGATACATTCTTGATTGTTCTCTGTAGTCAACTGACTTGTGTTAAATAGCCAATGACTTGTTCTCTTTCAAAAGATGAATTTCCTCCTCCAACCTTTTGCATCTTGATAAAGCTGAATCTCTTTCCTCAATAACTGTATTAATTTCTTCAACAGTTTTTATTCTGTTTTCTGGCTTTTCAAATTCTATCTTTCTGCTCACTGTTTTCATGATTATCCGATATTTCCAAGTCCCCTTTCAACATTTTGTACTCTGAAGGCAGTTGCACCAGTTTTGCAGTCATTTGTCTCAAATTCAATTACACAGGAATAATCACCAACTGTGGTTGCAACATCTTCTTATACTTTGTTTTAATCTATTATTGATAAAAATAATTCCATCAACATTGGTTAAGATGCTCCTTGATTTATTTTTATCAGCAAGATTTTCTAAGAACTCTTTGTATTCATTTGAAAGTTTTTGATCGTTATCGAGGCATTCAGGTAATTCTGTCTTGAACGGTTGTTTCAATGGTTCGTTGAATTTCACAACAAATATCATATTGACACATGTTGTTTTCTGCTTCTGAGCTATAATCATTCTTTCTTTCTAATGGTCCACTTATTGTCCACCCAAGCCTAGTTTTAATAGTGTATGGTCCATTTCTCACACTTGGTATTACTTCTATACATTCCAGAGCCTTTGGTACATCTAAATCAATTAGCATCTCTATCTCAGAGCTTTCTTCTGGTATATAACCTTTCTTCACATATAGCCACTGATCCATGTCATCTTGATGTGGGATATTTCCTATATGCCCAGGCATAGTCTTCTGTGTCTATATGTCTGGAAGATCACTTTGTATTCCAGCAAATTCTAACCCTAAAACTATATTAGTTTTAACAACCTTTACTTGTCCCATGGTTTTCAATAGAGTCTTTGTCTTTTTTTTTCAAGATTAATTAGTTCATTAGTCCGAATGTGCAAAATGACACAGTGCTTCCTGGGTCAAGAAATGCATGTGCACAAACTGTTGCATACCCATTCTTGCCCTTGCCTTGTTCAGGTACTATTGAGAGTTTACTTTATTTGATAGATTATGTGAAACAATTGATTTCTAAATGGACTCCATTGTCTTTATATTTAATAGGTTGCATTAATGTTATTAAAATGATAATCTTACCTAAATTTTTGTATTCAGTAGTCCCAGTTTTTATTCCAAAATTGTTTTTTGACTATATTGCCTCTAAAATATCTTATATTTAGAATAAAAAGAATCCCATGTTGAGTAAATTCCATTTGCAAAAATTAAAGAAAGATGGTGGTATGACTTTGCCTAATCGTAGACTCTATTATAGTAGTTGTTAACATCCAGTATATTATTTTCTGGATCTACTATTATAATAAATTTCAATGACCTTATTGGGTAGATTTGGAATTGAATTCTGGGCAGAGGTATTCAGCAGCCTCTTTATTGGGAGCCACTCATCCTTTTGCACTTTCTGAGATTATAGATATGGTTTCAATTTCAAAAGTTCTTTGACTTAAAACAATTTATTTTATCTAATACCATTTCTTGTAATTATTTTTTTCAACTATTTAAACTTGATCAAGCCTTCTCTTTTTGGAAAGTTAAAAGAATAATTTATTTTTCAGATTTGTTTTGAGATAATAGTTTAATGTCTTTTGAACAATTATCTAATGAATATAGTATACCTAAGACATTTTTTTAGATACTTTCAAATTAGAAATTTTCCAATATTGTACCAACCGGATATAGTTGAGACTTTTTTTTTCATTTGAACCCTTCTCATAAGGGTTTAATAGGTAATATTTATAATTAGTTATTAATCAAATTCTAATGATAAAATTAAAAGGGCCTGGGAAGAGGAACTTCAGCTACATCTTCAAGAGGAATCATGGAAGAAGATTTTTGGATTGGTTAATACCTCTTCGATATCTGCTCATCATTCTTTGATTCAGTTTAAAGTGGTACATCAGTCTCATATGTTGAAAGAAAAATTGGCCCATATTTTTTCTAATGTTAGTCCTTAAAAGTGGCTTCTCCAACTGATATGATTGTGTCTTGACCTATGTTGGAGAGGAATTGGATAGATATTCTTAAGACTTTGTCAGCTACAGGTATTAATTTGCAACCTAACCCATTAAATGCTCTTTTTTTTTAATTATACTTCCAGAAGTGGGACATTCTCACTTCCACATATCCGGTTGTAGCCTTTTCCACATTGCTTACCAAAAGACCTATCTTATTTAAATGGAAAGATTCTAATTCATCGACTTTGACTCAGTGACACTCTCAAATTATGTCATGTTTAAGTTTAGACAAAGTTAGGAGTCATATATTTGACACTTCTGTTAAATTTGAAGTGACTTGGTGACCTTGTATAAATTACTTTCACATGACTTACTTAGTATATCTATTTTCCTTTCCAGACTATATTTTATTTCTTTTCTCTTTTTTTGGTGAAGACCAAATGATTAAATTTTATTAATAAATTCTCAGGATAGGCTGCCCTGACTTTTTTCTCTTTTTTTTAGAATAGGTGAGATTTTATATATTAATTATTTTTTGAAGACTTCAGTTTGAGATGAGATAGTACAATATGTTATATCATATAATTTCAAATAGTGATTTTTCACCCTTTTTGATCATGTACTCCTATTCTCCTCATGTATCATGATCAATAAAAAGATTGAAAAAGAAAGAGATTTTGCAGTTATCTTTACTGGCCCCAATAAAACTACTTGTCTGAACTGAGGCAATAACATTCTTTTCTACAGCTATTTTTGCTTCTGTTTGCTCATTTTCCAGGTCCTTGTTCCTTTGGTGAATATGCTTCAAATTGCATATGTTACAACTACATCACTTCTTGCAATTTCTACTGATGTGCCCTTTACACATACAACCAAAACATACTCCATTTCCTTTAAGAAAGCAATCTTCTCATCATGTCCCATCTTTTCCAATTGTGAACACTTTTCCAGCACCTTTTAAGCTGTAAGGTGATCGACCCATTAAATCACCAACTTGGCGATTTAAGGGGGAACCTGCCCCCACAATGACACTTTGAATGACCCGCCACACAAATTGAAGTCCAAATGGAAAACGGGAACGATCTTCAGATGCTGGGTAATCAACTCTGCTGTACTGCAGTACAGCAGGCAACTGTTGTGACCATCGCTGTCAGGTGAACGCTGCAGTCATTGGAGTAGCAGCAAGATGTAAGTACTGCGCATTTCAGTTGATGTAGCCTGATGACACATGCACGAAAGTGCTGAATTCGCCGGAACAACTGGGTTGGCCATTTTGATTTCTAAGCCGTTGATGGATGCGACCTAGGTAAGTTTAATTGGATTCCCTGACTACCTCTGAGATAGGTGATGGACCCAGTTGGAGTTGAACCATGCTGACTGGGTCGGACCCTTTCAAGTTGCCACCTAAGTGGGGTGCTAACCCGATAAATTGCCCAGTTAACCCTATATTACATGGCAGCTTGAAAAGACCTCTTGATATTTCACTGCGAGAGTTGTGATCCGCATATGCCATTCAAGGAACTCCACAATATCCTCAAAGGTAGCATCTTTCTGTATTTAGTCCGAACCTTAGAAACTCTTCAGCCTATAAGGCAATTTGCTTGTGTTGATCAACACATTAGAAAGTAAGTTAAGATTATGCATGCGATTGATATCTTCAATGGAATTACAACGTCCTCTTAAAAAGAGGGTGTATGCTTGAAAAGCCTTTTTATCTTCTGATCTTATACATATAACCCATTACAATTTTATGCTCATTGCCAAAATAATCTTGTGGTAATCAGCCTTTACCTTAGTGAGTCCCCTTTCTGGATTCATATGCAGGCAAATCCTCAAAAGTTCCTTAGGCTGTCCTCCAGTGTATCGTTCCAGATAATAAAGACAATTTCTGCCAAATATATTCTTATTTTAGAAATTATGTTCAAAAGATTTAACAAATGTGTGATACTGAATTGGATCTCCATCAAAAACTTGAATCTCCTTCTTGGATAAAGGAATCGAGACCAATAAAGCAGTGATTTCATTTTGTTTTGCCATGACTGACAATATATTGTCTTATTCACAGTGGCTTAAAGCAAGTACTGTAGCTGAAAGCATCACATGTCCTTGTTCACCATGAATTTTATTACCTAATGGAAGAGAATAGAATTCTGGATGAATAGATTGAAATCTGCTCGTAACTTTGTCCAAGGGGGTATTATTACTGTTCGAGCCCCAGCAACACCATGGTCAGGAAGGATTTGGCCACATAAATTCATGCCTTGTGATTGTGGTACAAAAGGTTCTGCATTAGTATTAAATGCTCTCATTCTATGTGATGACTTCCTACCATCAGACCTCTCAAATAGATTGCTTTGAACAACAGATCCTTTTAAACCTGTCAATACTTTCACTTCATGCTTCTTAGCAACAAGTTTTGATTTCAGATCCAATTGTTCCCTTTTATTCTTAGCTCAAATTTGCTGCATCCTTAACTGCCTTTCTATGATGTATTTCTCATCAAGCACATTGTGTTGAGTAGATGTGCAGCCAACTTAGCCTGAACCTTTTTTATACTGAGATGGTGCACTTCTCCTGCTTCCAGCATTTAACACACTGTCTTCTGAATTTACTTCTGGTGCCCAGAAGTCTGACTCCCTTTCAAATTCGAATCGTACATCCTCTTCTCTGGCATTTTGTGACACATCTTGAGCTATTTCTATATCACTGATTCCAAAATCAGCTGACATCATCTGCAGTGCTTTCGAAGAGTCTTTACTCCCCTCAACCGAAGCTGTCTTTTCTTTTCCTTTAATTGCCAGTTTCAGTCTAGCAAGGAGAGCACTTTTGTCACCTGTTGTATCTAGCCCCTGTTGGCGCAGTTCTTTCTGAAGATCTGTCTTCTTCATAGTTTCAATACGTTGCTCCTCAACAGTAATGACAGCGGCAAATGTGGCCATTTTACTTGTCTTGTTCCACCGTCCATCGAGGTCGAGCACCAAGCACGCTCAAGTCAACAGTCCCTAATGGACTACTGGTAGCAAATCAAAATGTGCCACAAATACACAGGAGTCCACATACATGAGCCTATTACGGGAAACCACTATAATGTATAATTATCTGGTCAAGCATACCTATTGGCTGATTGGACCTGTGGCCCCTCCCCTCAAAGTCCTGTATAAAGGTGACTGTTCCACAGCCCCCTGCAACTCAGAGCTGGAGAATTGAACAGTAGAGATATGCTATGTTCTCAAGTGAATTAAAGCCTATTGGTTTCTCCTGAGTGATTGATGGTGCATCACCTACCACTTCTGATGGCCTTAATGTGCTGTTGTTAACCAGCGAGTTTCCACCACAGAATCCATCTTTAGTATCACTGACTTTCAAGAAATGGCTCAACCAACATGTCAATAAAATCCTCTTCTGACGGATTAGATGTTTCAAACTCTTTTTCTGGCCACTACTCAGGTTGATGGATATGGATTACAAACTGAAAACTAGCTCCACATTTCTAAGATGGCCACCATTTTGTTTTCAATAGAATTCACTTTCCCTCTACAGCAGTCCAAATGTTCCAATAAAGATTTTCTGTTGACTTATTTCTGTTGACTTAATGTAGCGACTTCGATCAATAAAATAGTAACTTGGAGGCGAAGTTAGGCTTTTGGTCTACATTGTGTTTTCAATTATTTCCAATATCAATTCAGTTGAATTTAAATCTTTTATTTTAACACACAAAACTTGTAATCATCTTCTTTAATATTTACTGAAATGTCTATGAATATCATTCTCTAATATTTATCCTTATTAACGAAACATTAATGTAAACATTCTTCTTCTCTCTTTCTTTGGCTTGGCTTCGTGGACGAAGATTTATGGAGGGGTATGTCCACGTCAGCTGCAGGCTCGTTGGTGACTGACAAGTCCGATGCAGGACAGGCAGGCACGGTTGCAGCGGTTGCAAGGGAAAATTGATTGGTTTGGGGTTGGGTGTTGGGTTTTTCCTCCTTTGTCTTTTATCAGTGAGGTCAGCTCTGCGGTCTTCTTCAAAGGAGGTTGCTGCCCGCCGAACTGTGAGGTGCCAAGATGCACGGTTGGAGGTGATATCAGCCCACTGGCGGTGGTCAATGTGGCAGGCACCAAGAGATTTCTTTAAGCAGTCCTTGTACCTCTTCTTTGGTGCACCTCTGTCTCAGCGGCCAGTTGAGAGCTCGCCATATAACATGATCTTGGGAAGGCGATGGTCCTCCATTCTGGAAACCTGACCCACCCAGTGCAGTTGGGTCTTCAGCAGCGTGGATTTGATGCTTGCGGACTCTGCCAGCTAATGTCCCTATAACATTCATATTTCATAACAGTCAACAAAAATCATCAACACCTAACTTACGCTCCTTGAATCGTCCAACTGACGACATAGGCCATCTCCTCTTTAACACACGCAAAACCCCCGCACATGTTCATTTGGTGGATGTACTGGCCATGGTTCCAACCGCTCACTGCCAGGACTGAGCCAAAAGTGCATGCATCACTACAGTCCACAGTGAATGCGTACTGGCAGATGTGCTGGCCATTGCTGAACCTGCTCTCACCAGGACCGAGCCAACTGCGCATGCCCCCTATCCCAACGGTGCTGGCCCTCAAACCTGCGGTGAATGGGAAGAGGCCCATGGACCCTGGAGCAATGCTGACACCCATGGCAACACAGGTAAGAAATTAGCCTTTGGTTCTTACACATGATTTTATTCATTGGTGGAGCAGGCTTGATGGGCCTGATTATAGAATCAACATCAATTAACACACAAAGGGAAATGATTATGTTTATGCCAGTTAAAAATGTGCTACCCAATCTTATCACAGATTCCAGCACTTGCCATAGCCTTGAAGACATGATTCTTCAAGTGTACATCCAGGCCCTTTTTAGGTTCTGTTCCTATCATTCTTTCAAGCATTGTTCTTGTCCCCTACCACACTCAGATTCAAAGATTTTTCTTGATCTCTCCACTAATCCTCTACCAGTTAAGTTAAATTCATGATTCCTGCCTCTTGAAACATCAGCAGATATACTTTTTTATTTACTCTTTCTAAATCTCTCCAATTTGTGCTCTCAGAGCACTAGCGACTTAGGTTCAAATCTGATGCTGTCTCTAAGATGTTTGTACATTCTCCCTGTGACATTCATGGGTTTTATGTGGGTGCTCTGGTTTCTTACCACACTCCAAAATCATATAGGGTTGGTGGGATAATTGGGGGTAATTAGGTGGTATCAGTTTCATGAGCCAGAGGGACTTCTATTATGCTATATCATATAACCATATAACAATTTACAGTACAGAAACAAGCCATATCAGCCCTTCTAGTCCACACTAATTTACATGAAACTCCACTAGTTCCACCTACCGACTCCCATGCCCATAACCCTCCAACCCACTCATATCCATGTACTCATCTAGCCTCCTCTTAAATGACAGAATTGACCCTGCGCAACTATATCTCCCGGTAGATCATTCCACTCAGCCGCCACTCTCTAAGTGAAGAAGCATCCTTTTATATTTCTCCTAAAGTTTTTCCCTCTAACCCTTAACTTATGACCCCTTTTTCCAATCTCCCCTACCCTCAGGGGAAAGAGAATATTCGCATCTACTCTATCTATTCCCCTCATAATTTTAAATACCTCTACAAAATCCCCTCTCAACCTTCTACGCTCCAACGAATAAAGTCACAATCTACTCAATCTTTCTCCGTATTCAAGATACTGGAATTCAGGCAACATTTTTGTAAAGCTTCTTTGCAGTCTCTCTACCTTATTTATATCCTTCCTATAATTTGGACACCAGAACTGCACACATTACTCCAAACCTGGCCTCACTAAAGCCTTAAACAGTCTCAACATCATCTCCCAGCTCCTATATTCTATGCTATGATTTATAAAGGCCAGCATACCAAAAGTCTTCTTCACCATCCTATCTACATGGGAATCTACCTTTAAGGAATGCTGAACCATTATTCCAAAATCTCTCTGTTCCTCAGCATTCCTCAATGCCCTTCACTGCATACAATCTATTTTGGTTATTCCTCCCAAAATGAAGCACCTCACAATTATTTATATTAAACTCTATCTGCCACCTTTCAGCCCACTTTTCCAAACAGTCCAAATCCTTCTGTAGTCTATGAAAACCCTCTTCACTATCCACAACTCCCCCTATTTTTGTACTGTCCGCCTATTTGCTCACCCAATTTACCACCCCGTCATCCAAATCATGAATATAAATGACAAATAACAAAGGATCCAACACTGATCCCTGAGGCACACCACTTAACACTGGCCTCCATCCTGTCAGACAGTTGTCCACCATGACTCTCTGGTGCTTATCTTCCAGCCACCTCTGAACCCATCTCACTATCTCTATATTAATCCCTAGAGATTGAACCTTCTTCACTAACCTTCCATGCAGAACCTTATCAACAGCCTTACTAAAATCCAAATAGACCACATTAACTGCTCTACCTTCATCAACCTTTCTAGTCACCTCTTCAAAAAATTCAACAAGATTCATCAAGCACGACTTTCCCCTCACAAACCCATGTTGGGTGTCCCTGATCAATCCCTGCCTATCCAGATATTTATACATATTATCCCTAAGAATTCCTTCCATTAGTTTCCCCTCCACCGATGTCAATCTTACTGCTTGGCCTACACCTTGCATCCTTTTTAAACAGTGGAACCATGTTTGCAATCTGCCAATCCCACGGCACCACACCCTTCTCCAGTGACCTTTGAAAAATCATCTTCAGAGACTTCGCTATTTCCTCCCTGACCTCACTTAATGTCCTTGGAAAAATCCCATCAGGACCAGGAGACTTATCTACCTTTATACATTCCAGAAGTTCTAAAATCCCCTCTTTATTAATCCCTATCTTTTCCATAACTAACCCTTTTGCCTCACTTAGCTTACACAATTCAATATCTCCTTTGTGAACACCGACGAGAAGAATGTATTCAATATCTTCCCCCATCTCATATGGTTCCTCATACATACCTCCACTCTGATTTTCCAGAGCACCTATTCTATCCTTAACTTGCCTTTAACAATTCATATATTTGTAAAAAACCTTCGGATTTGCCTTCACCCTATTTGCTATAGCCCTCTCATACCTTCCTTTTGTCTTTATAATTTCGCTCTTAAGGTTCTTTCTACAATCTATGTATTGTCTATACATCTCATCAATTCTTTGCTTCTTGTATTTAATGTAGGCCTCCCTCTTATCCCGAACTAACTTCCTAATCTTTCTAGAAAACTATGGCTCCCTTGAACATTTGGCCTTGCCTTTTGTCCAGACAAGAACATAAAGATTCTGCGCTCTCAAAATCTCACCTTTAAATGCTCCCCAATTCTCCTCAATGTCCTTTCCAGAAAAAAAAGATCATCCCAACTACTCCCAGCAAATCCCTTCTCATCTCCTCAAATCTGGCTTTTCCCCATTCAAAGATCTTCATCTTCGGACCAGACCTATCCCTTTCCATAATTAAACTGAAAATAATAGTGTTATGATCACTGGATCAGAAGTGCTCCCCAATACACACCTCCATCACCTGCATTATTTCATTCCCCAACAATAGATCTAATACTGCTCCCTCTCTAGTGGGTACCTCAACATATTGATGCAAAAAGCAATCCTGCACACATTTTGCAAGCTCTAAGCCAGCCAACCACTCACTGACTGTGTCTCCCAATCAATATTAGGAAAATTAAAATCCCCAACTCACACCACCTTGTGCTTACTGAACATCTCAGCTTTTTCCCTGCACATTCGCTCTTCCAGTTCTTTCTCCGCATTTGGTGGTCTATAATATACCCCTATAATCGTAACCTCAGTTCTTTTATTTTTTTAATTCCACCCACATCACCTCGCTTAATGAGCCCTCTAATCTACCATGCCTCAGTACCGCTGTAATATCTTCCTTGACAAGTAATGCTACACCCCCTCCTCTTACCTCTCCAATTCTATCATACCTAAAGCAACAAAATCCCAGAATATTCAACTGCCAGTCACAACCCTCCTTCAACCACATCTCACTAGTCGCCACCACATCATACTGCCATGTGACTATCCACACCTTTAGCTCATCCCCCTTCCTTACAACACTCCTTGCATTGAAGTAAATGCATCGCAGAGATTTCCCACATCTTAACTTCTGCCTAAACCCCTCTCTTCCATCCACACAATCATTTGTTACCGTCCTCCCTTCCCCATCATAGCATCTATCCCTATCCTCCTCAATCATTGCTGTTCCACCCCAAATTTTGTGAGTAAGCCTTTTCCCTTCACCTACAATACCTCTCTCTGCTGTTCTTCCTTACATGGACCCCTTCCCCCAACCATACTAGTTTAAAGCTCCCTTGGTAGCCCTAGCAAATGCTCCCACCAGGAAACTGGTCCCTCTGGGATTCAGATGAAACCCATTCTTATGGTACAGGTCCCACCTCCCCCAAAAAAGGTCCCAGTTATCCAAGAACTTGAATCCCTGACTTCTACTCCATCCCTTTCGCCACGCATTCAGTCTGCACCTAATTCTATTTCTGACCTCACTATCATGTGGCATAGGAAGTACTCCATAGATTACTCCCTTTACTGTCCTTCTTCTAAGCTCGCTACCTAACTCCCTATATTCATCCTTTAGGACCACTTCCTCCTTCCTCCCTATGTCATTGGTACCAACATGTACTACGACCTCTGGTTCCTTACCGTCCCCTTTCAGGATGTCTTGGACACATGTAGTTATATCCCAGGCCCTGGCACCAGGGAGGCAAACCACTCTCTGGATTTCTTTATCATGTCCGAAAAAACCTCTATCATCCTCCTGACCATCAAATCCCCTATAACTGTTGCCCTCCTCTTCTGTTCCCTACCCTTCTGGCTACAGAGGCTGACACTGCGCCAGAGGTACAACCACTGCTGCCTTCCTTAGCCTGACTGTCCCCTCCCCCAATAGTACTCAAGGAGGAGTACCTATTGTTCAGGGCTACAGGCTCAGGTACACTCTCTTGAACCTGACCCTGCCCTTTCCTCCTCCGAACAGTGACCCAACGCCTCTCCTCCTGTAACCCTGGTGAGACTACCCGACTATAACTCTTGTCTATGATGGCCTCACTCTCCCTAACCAGAGCGGGGTCATTGAGCTGCAGCTCCAGTTCCCTGACTCAGTCCCTATGACACTGCAGTTCAGCACACCTAGTGCAGACATGGATGTCCGGGAGTCTAGAAGACTGCATGACTTCCCACATCTGACACTGTGAGCCGCAAACTGCCCTCACACTCATCCTGCCTCTTTCTTCACTCACCTTACAAGAAAAAAAAAGATATATTAAATTAACATTATACAATGAAGTCTTCCATTGTCTTCTCTGTTCAGAAGAAAGTAACCTGAAATTATCCAAAGCTTGCTTTCCCATTGTTCGAACCACAGCCAAATTTTTGTATCACTGACAACCTTCTTTACCACCTCCTCAACATCTAGTCTAACCCTAACATAAACTACACAAAAGCAAAGAGCTGAGAATGAGATCCTTGGCAATCTCCATAATATTGAGATCAAATCAAGTTTATTGTCATCTGATTGTATATGTACAACCCGATGAACCAGTGTTCTCTGGTCCTCGGTGTAAAACAGGCATAACGAGACATAACACACATACAGACAAAAAAAAAATTAGCAGGACAAGTATTTTATCTAGATAAATAAATAAATCAATTTTGTGTAAGTTTCCTTTGGGAAAAAGCTGTTCCTCAACCTGGTGGTACTGACTCTAAAATTCCTTTATCTCTTAACCGATGGGAGCAGCTGATAGATGCAGTGTGCAGGGTGGAAGGGGGTGCTTAATAATTTTGCATGCCCTCTTCAGACAACAATCCCAGTAGATCACGTTGATGGGGAGGAGGGAGACTCCAGTGATCCTCTCTGCCACTCTTATGGTCCTGTGCACCAATCCATTTCTCTGCAACACCTGTGATGTAGTCAGCCAGGACATTTTCAGTAGAGCTCCTATGGAAAGTTGACATAATGGTGGCTTGTAGCCTTGTCCGCTTCAGTCTTCTCAGAAAATACAGTTACTGTGGTGCCTGCCTGGCAAGTGAGAAGATGTTGAGTGTCATGATAGGTCACTAGTTAAGTTAATGCCAAGGAATTTGCTGCTCACCACTCTCCGTACTACAAGTTGTTGATGTATAGTGGAGGGTGGGCGTTCATGGTCCTCCTGAAGTCCACGATCATCTCCTTTGTCTTGTCTGTGTTGATACTCAGGTTGTTACCCTCGCACAATTTTGCAAACTTTTCCAACTCTTCTCTGTGGTGTAACTCATCACTGTTGCTGATGAGGCCAATTACTGTTGTGTCATCTACAAACTCGATTAGAACTGGATCTGGCGATGCAGTGATGGGTCACTAGCATGAACTGGTGTGAGCTGAGCTAGTGCTGAGTATGATGGTGCTCAATATTTGCTACTGACCCAGACAGATTGTCGTCGTTCCACTAGGAAGTCCAGGATCCAAATGCAGAGAGGGGTGTTGAGCCCTAGTGAAGACAGCTTCTCCACCTGCCTCTGGGTAATGATTGTATTAAATGTCGAGCTGAAGTTAAAGAACAGCAGCTTGGAGTATGAGGCATCATTCTCCAGATGGGCCAGGAGAGTGAAGCAACAAGGCTGTAGCATCATTTGTGGATCATTTTCTTCTATAGGGGAATTAAAATGGATCCAGCATTTTTGGGAGGTGTGCTTTGATGCATCCCATTACAAGATGCTCAAAGCATTTCATAATGGCGGAGGTCAGTACCACAGGATAATAGTCATTGAAGCCTTTTATGGTCATCCTCTTGAGCACAGGGATGAAGGTGGCTCTCTTGAACCCTGCGGAAATGATGGACTGCTGTAGTGGCATGTTGAGAATGTCCATGAACACTGTCAATTGGTCTGTGCAATCTTTCTGTACTGGACTAGGTATGTTGTCTGATCCTGCCGCCTTGTGTGTGTTCTCCTTGGATGAAATTCTCCTCAAATTTGGCCACAGCGATGCAGGGGGACAGTTCATCAGGGGGCATGGAGCTTTCTTTGGCATGATCATATTCTTCTCATCAAACCATGCATAGAAGGAGTTCAAGCAAGTAAACATCTTGCTCCCTAGATTCTTGATTGAAGATTGAAGATTATTTTTGTGGTCATGTAATAAAACAGATGGAATATTGCACAAAAATGCATTTAGTCGGCTATAAGGCAAAGATTCGCTATCAGCAGACATTGCCCGGTGCCCCTTACAATGAGAGAAAGAGAAGCATAAGAGAGTCCCTTCAGAGTCACTGAGTGTCCATGAATTTGCCTCTAGTGCTTCCACAGCCCCTGCTGCCACACAGACATCTGTCCAAACCACCAGCAACCCGAGCAAATCAGGAATCATTCAGAGCCTGAGGCCCCACGCTAGTCCCTCATTCTCAGCACCCTCTCAACTCCCAATTCTGATGCCTGGTACCCCTTCAGCCAGTGCCTAGCATTCCACACCCTGGTGTGAGTCCTTAAACCACAAGTCGCCATCAACCCACAGCCTGTGTGGGTTCCTCACCTTGAGCCACCAATAGATGCCGCATGTATGTTCTTCCAGCCTCATAGCCCCTCTCTGATCCATCGCTGTGGTAACCATCCTTAGGTCATCTCCTTTTCTTCTCCTTCTCCAGCAGTGGATGTTTTCCCTGAGTTCTGGTGCCTTGTGCTAGCCTGCTGCTCCCCGGAGTCTGCAACCCCTTGAGCTGCAATAAGAAAAGGTGCCAGGATCTTAGGTTCAAATCCTGCGGTCACGGGATTTAGAAAAAAAGTTATGTACAGATTTTTATTAACCTGTCAAACCACAGAAAATTTAGAGTGGATACGTCCAACGAACAATCTTCATTTATTTCTCAGTTTCACTTTGCCACTGCCGATAAAAATATGCACTTGACGTATTATGTGGGTTCCTGTGACAACTTACAATGTACTGCATTTCAATATCTGAAGCTATCAGACCAGAAGCACCTTCAACAATTTTTTTGAAATTGAAATGTGAAAGATTTGGTATTTTTTGCCAATGTGCTCATTTTGAAAGAAGCTAAAGCTTTGGTTCCCTTAAAACCACTATTAAGTAAGTGAAATTGACTGTTCTAAAGTTAGCCAGGAAGGGTTTGTTCATTAAATGAAAGAAAATTCCAGGATAACATCTACAGATGTAGAAATTCATCTGTATTGGGGATCATTTTTGTTCTGAGAGTGAATTTTGATATACATATGGGTTAGTGTAGAAAATTGTACTGAACACAGCTTGTTACATTTTACTGGGCATCTCTCTGTACATTAGGAGCTCCTACATGTTCAGCATTGCTGAGTGACATCAATTAACAGGAAAAACTTGAGTCTGGTCCTTTGTTGAAATTGGATAATATTTGTCACATTAAGAAACTCTGTGCGCCATTTGCAGAGAAGCAAATTCAATTCAATTTGCCTCCTGATGAAACCATTCCACTAATGAAGCTCGAACTTTGTCCCTCCACTCTATGCTGAATCTCCTGAAAATAACAACTCATATGCCAGACTGCTGTTCATTAACTTCAGTTCAGCCTTTAATACAATCATTCTCCTGAGGCTGGTAGAAAGCTGTCCTTGCTGGGACTCAACACCCTTCTCTGTAACTGGATTCTGGACTTCTTAAAGGTAAGCCCACAGTCTGTCCAGGTTAGCAGCAGAATGTCGAGCACTGGTGTACCTCAGGGCTGTGTGCTCCAACTGGCCCACTACTGCATTGCCAGATCTGACACCAACAGTGTCATTTTGTTTACAGATGACAATACAGTAGTTGGCCTCATCAGCAACAATGATGATTCGCACAACAGAGAATAGGTGGAAAATCTTGAGAAATGGTGCAAGATTAACAATCTAAGTCTCAACATAGACACAAGTTGAAGGAGATGATCATGGACTTCACAAGGACTGGGAACGACCACCCTCCACTACACATCAATAACTCCATAGTGAAGAGAGTGGAGAACACTAAGTTTCTCGGAGTCCAATTAACAAGCGACCTATTATGGACACACAACATCTCCTCACTTGTCACTTGTCAAGAAGGAGCAACAGTAACTGGACTTCCTGTGCAGACTGGGGAGGTGGTGGGGGGGGGGGGTCGGCAAGGCTTCTATCCAGCATCCTATCAACTATCATCAGGAGCTCTATCAAGAGCATCCTGGCTGGCAGCAACACAGAGTGATTTGGATGCAGTAGAGCATTAGATCTGAAATCAATCAACAGGACCATAGCAGCAGCAGAAATTATCACTGGGGTCTCCTTTTCCCACGCCACTGGGACATGATTTACCAGGATCGTTATTTGAAGAGGGCACGCAAAATCATTGCGAACCCTTATCACCCAGTACACTGCATCTTTCAGCTGTTCTAATCGGGAAAGAGATAAAAGGGTATCAGAGCCAGAAAGACCAGGCTGAGAAACACCTTCTTCCCATGGTCAGTGAGAATGCTGAACTGCTCACACTAACCCTCTCTCATATTTCTGAAACAATATTTATTTATATATGTATATACTTACTTCTGATGTATCATGGGTCTCATTGTATGTTTTGTCTGCTTGTATGTTTGCATGTTTTCACCGCGGGCAGGAGACTCTATTTCTTCAGGTTGTACTTGTACAATCAGATGATAATAAATTTGAACTTGAACTTGAAAATTCTTAAAAACATCCCTGCAGTAATCAAAGGTACATTTGAGAACACTCAGTATTCTGGATGAACTCCATGGGTCAGGCAGTGTTCATGGAAGGGAAAAGATTGTCGTCATTTTCAGTTGAAACCGTTCATCAGGAAAGGAACTCTGAATGTTTGTTCACTTGGGTGTAAATACTAGAGCGCATCGGATGTCCCCCAAAGTTCCTCAACATGATTATCCAACTGCACGAAAACCAACAAGGTAGGGTCAGATACAGCAATGAGCTCTCTGAACCCTTCTCCATTAACAATGGCGTGAAGCAAGGCTATGTTCTGGCACCAACCCTCTTTTCAATCTTCTTCAGCATGATGCTGAACCAAGCCATGAAAGACCCCAACAATGAAGACGCTGTTTACATCCGGTACCGCACGGATGGCAGTCTCTTCAATCTGAGGCGCCTGCAAGCTCACACCAAGACACAAGAGAAACTTGTCCGTGAACTACTCTTTGCAGACGATGCCGCTTTAGTTGCCCATTCAGAGCCAGCTCTTCAGCGCTTGACGTCCTGCTTTGCGGAAACTGCCAAAATGTTTGGCCTGGAAGTCAGCCTGAAGAAAACTGAGGTCCTCCATCAGCCAGCTCCCCACCATGATTACCAGCCCCCCCACATCTCCATCGGGCACACAAAACTCAAAACGGTCAACCAGTTTACCTATCTCGGCTGCACCATTTCATCAGATGCAAGGATCGACAATGAGATAGACAACAGACTCGCCAAGGCAAATAGCGCCTTTGGAAGACTACACAAAAGAGTCTGGAAAAACAACCAACTGAAAAACCTCACAAAGATAAGCGTATACAGAGCCGTTGTCATACCCACACTCCTGTTCGGCTCCGAATCATGGGTCCTCTACCGGCACCACCTACGGCTCCTAGAACGCTTCCACCAGCGTTGTCTCCGCTCCATCCTCAACATCCATTGGAGCGCTTACATCCCTAACGTCGAAGTACTCGAGATGACAGAGGTCGACAGCATCGAGTCCACGCTGCTGAAGATCCAGCTGCGCTGGATGGGTCACGTCTCCAGAATGGAGGACCATCGCCTTCCCAAGATCGTGTTATATGGCGAGCTCTCCACTGGCCACCGTGACAGAGGTGCACCAAAGAAAAGGTACAAGGACTGCCTAAAGAAATCTCTTGGTGCCTGCCACATTGACCACCGCCAGTGGGCTGATATCGCCTCAAACCGTGAATCTTGGCGCCTCACAGTTTGGCGGGCAGCAACCTCCTTTGAAGAAGACCGCAGAGCCTACCTCACTGACAAAAGGCAAAGGAGGAAAAACCCAACACCCATCCCCAACCCACCAATTTTCCCCTGCAACCGCTGCAATCGTGTCTGCCTGTCCCGCATCGGACTTGTCAGCCACAAACGAGTCTGCAGCTGACGTGGACTTTTTACCCCCCCCATAAATCTTCGTCTGCGAAGCCAAGCCAAAGAAGAAGACAGCATCATGAGTTCAGCGATGGGCATGGGGCAAAGCAGTAGAGTTCACACTGCAGCACTGACACTTAAGTGAGTTGGCCGTCATTTCAAGAACAAGAACAGTTTTTTATTTTCTGACAATTATCAGGATCTCGAACCTCCCACCATCACGTGAGCCATAACAGTAATGGAAGATCTGTCTGCACCAGGAATGCAATACATTTTAGCACTATCAACCATCCACAAATATTCATTTCTATTTCTTTACTTTTTATATTTATTTTCTTGTTTTTCTTCACATCATGGCATCTTTTGTGTGAATTATGCTTCAATTGTTTGTCACTGTTTTCTGTGTAATTACGAAGGTGCTGGCAATGATCTTTTACTGGGCCTGTATGTTGCATTATTAAATTTTTAATTTACATTTAAATTTTTGAAGTAATTTTCTTTTTCAAAATTTAGTCATACAGCATAGTAACAGGCCATTCGGGCCCACGAGCTTGTGCCGCCAATTACATCCAATTGACCTACAACATCCAGTGCGTTTTGAACATTGGGAGGAAACTTCAGCCTCTGGTGAAAACCCATGCAGGCACGGGGAGAACTTACAAACGACTTACAAGCAGTGCAGGATCCAAACTCTTGCAACAGAATTGCGCTATTTGTGCTGCCCCTTCTATACTTGTATACTGTATAACAGTAAACTCTCATTCATTAAGTCTTAAATGTCTGCTACCTTCCCTTCTCTAGCTCTTCAGTTAGTGTGAACAATCTGTCACTAACAGCCAGATTTATTCTGTGCCTCAATGGGTTCACCACTCATTCTTCTGGTCTGCTAATTCTTCTGGTCTAAGCTAATTTTCATCAATTTTTATTGGACTTTTCCTTTACAAAGCTCAGAAATCAATCTGGTGAATTTTCCCCGTGTCATCTCCCAGTGAAGCCTCTCTAAAGCATTGCACAAGCTAGCAGTCCATATTCCTTTATACTTCAGCAATAAAAGCCAGTTCACTATGACTAAAACTCAGACAATCTGTCATCAGGCTCTATGGAAACCATGATGGCTTGGCATCAGGCTCTATGCAAAGCCTGATGGTTTGGCATTGGGCTCTCTGAAAATCCTGATGATTTCTCATCAAGCTTTGTGGAAAGCTGATAGTTTGGCAAGTGGCTCACTCGTGAGTGTGGTCAATGAGCTGGGGATCCACAGTGGAAGCAGGGTGCTTATCCAGATCTGAGAGGCTTGAGGGTGTCCGGGGATTGGAATACTAGGAATTAGGAACGTGGGCTAGTTTGTATCTGGATCTAGGATCAGAAGTACTGCTCCCTTTAAAGTCACCTGTTCACCACTAATGTAAAGAGGATGAAATGAAAGTAGGTTTTAATGTTAATATCCATCCAAAAGTCTGGAAAATCGGCTGGATCAGATCGACTAAAAAAGTCCCAAAGGCACCAGATTATCAATATGACTCTATCTATCTTCTTCATCGCATTTTGTGTGTTTACTCGTGCATTTCCTAAACCTGAACTCCCAGATCCTTTCATATACTCGCTTTGCTATCTTCTCATCATTTAAGGCTTCTGTTTTCTTTCTCTCTACTGTTTCCAAGGAAGTGACCAGTCTGATGTTTTCCCAAATTATACCTCATCTTGCACTTTCAGCTGCCATCCCCTTTAAATTCAAGTGCACGAACAGGATCAGTGGATATTCCTCGTGAACAGGAACTGCCAGCAAAGAGTTCTCAGTTCTCATCTTTTAAATTTGCAACTGCCCTGTGAACACAACTATATTCATTAGCAGTTTGGTTATAAGGTTTAAATTATTTTATTTACTAGCTTCATTGTGGAGTCAAAATTGGCAGGTGTGTGACATATGGCTGCAGTATAAACCTGCAGTATATGGCTGCAGATTCATGCCAGCAACCAGATCAACTCTCAAACCTCCTGCAACCCTAGAAGTATCGCACAAAAGTCTGGAGATTCTGAGAGTGAATTAAAAGCACAATGTTGGAGAAACTTGGCAGGTCCAACAACATACTTTAGCAAACAAAGATAAAGATACTTAACCAATGTTTTAGGCTTGAGCCTTTCGTCAATATCTGAGCAAAAGATCAGCAGGTGCCTGAATAAATTGCTGGGGTGAAGGGCAGCAGATGGAGCACAGGCAAGAGGTAAGGGAGGGAGGGCACAACAGCAATCAAGAGGAGGGGGAATGGCTCTGTGAATGGAGAGGGAAGGGGGTCCAGAGCTGGAGGAAAGGGACAGAGGGATAGGGAGAACAGGAGTGTTCTAGCAGAAACCAGTGAAGTCGATGTTAACACCATTCAACTGGAGCATGCTCAGACATCATATTGCTTCTCCAATTTATGGGTGGCTCTGGTTTGGCAGTGCATGAGGGCATGGGCAGACACGTCAGCAATGGTGTGGGGAGTGGAATTGAAATGGTGAGCCACTGGGAGATCCCTGTTATTGATTCAGGCAGAATGAAGGTGCTCAGAGAAGTGATCTCCCATATGTGACCAATCCCCTCAATGTAGGGAAGGCCACTACAGGAGCCAGATGCAATCGATAACTCCTGCATATTGCTTAACTTGGAAAGACTATTTGGGACTCTGAATGGTGCTGATGGAGGAGGATGGGTGCAAATGTAGGAATTCCTGAAGTCACAGGAGGAAGTGTCAAGTGGACGATTAGTGGGAATGGATGAGTGGATGGGGGAGACACAGAGTGAGCAGTCCCTATGGAAAGCAGAGAGGGGAGGAAAGATGTGTCTAGTCATGGGATCATGTTGTAAGTGATGTAATTTGTGGAGGATAATATGTTGGACATGGAGGCTGGTGAGGTGATAGGTAAGGGCAAGAGGAATCCCGTTTTTGTTGAGTCTGGGGGCAGAGGGAGCCAGGGCAGATGTGTGAAAAATGGATGAAATGCAGGTAAGGGAGGAGTTGAAGGTGGTAGAAGGGAAGCCATAATTTTTGAAGAAGGACATCTTGGATGATCTAGACTAGAAGGCCTCATCTCAGGAGCACCTATTATCTCTTGTCTGAGGGCCTGTGCACTTCCCCCTGCCCCTCCACCCCCCACCATTTTTCATGCATCTGACTACATTTTGCTCATACCTTGATGAAGACGTCAAGCCTATGTTGTGAGTGAGGAAACAGGTTTGGTAGATTTCAAAGGCAAGGACTCTGAACACAGTTTTGATGTAAGGAAGGATTTTATTTACAGAAGGCAACTAATGCAGAGCACACACACACACACACAACACACATAATGAACTGGTACATACAATGATCAGGGAAAAAATCACTAGAATACTCTACCACCCCTGGACTCAGAGCTACAAGGGACACTAATTAAACACTCCAAACCGTTTTAACTGTGCACATCTTACCAACAGTTTCTCCAGCACCCTTCCACAATTCTAGGCCTGGAGTGAAGCAGGGTGGTCCCAAGCTGGCAAAGAGAGAGAACAAAGAGCATTTGACACCTTTTTAGTGCTGGAGGGACAAGCCCACATCATTTACTGGGGACCAGGAGGGTTAATCTAATTACAACAGCCACTGGCCCAAGGCCAAGTACAGGCAGGCTGGAGTGTGCAGTCCAAGTAATTTACATGTGGCCAACAGCAAGGTGTGCACTAATGGGTGGGGTGGAATCAAACCTTGATTGGCAGCCTGTGTGTCCTCCGACTAGGTAGTGGCAGTTCTGTCACATGACAGCCACAAATCTTCTCAATAGAGCTTGAAATGTTGGTTATGTATCTTTATCGTTGCTGTATAAAGTATACTGTTTGACCTGTTTAACTTCTCCACCATTTTGTTTTGACTTCATATGGCTTTCATCTAATCATTCTCCAGGAAGACTCCAAGCCAGCCAATCACATAATCACCAATATATATTTGCCTGTACATTCCTTTGAGGATAATGACAGGTAGTTACATCTAGCTGGGAATAAATAATACCATTATGGATGATTTGGGCACTAACTAAGTGCTCAATGCCATGTTTCTTAGAACAGCTCAATACATTGAAAATTCCTTTCATGTTCTTTTGTCCACACTACCAATCTTCTATCCATTGATTCATTTCAAATGCAGGTCCAGTTCACAGACTCTGCAAGAGCTAACATTTGTGCATTGTGTTTGCTGCATTATTTATTTCAGTTTCTTGTGTAGGGTTCCATGGAAACATATTTAGCTTGGAACTGCAGCACAGAATTGATGTCAAAGCCAATCAAAATTTTAGGTCTTGGACATCTTAATACAAGGCAATGTGATACAGCCCTGTCAATCAAGGTAAGATTTACAAATATAAAATACACACTCCACAATACATTGGGCTGCACTGCCGTGTGGTTAGAGATGCTGTCATCTTGCAGCTTCAATGACCCATGTTCAGTCCTGATCTCCAGTGCTGTCTGTGTGGAATTTCAACGTTCTCCTTCTGGTCACGTGTGTAACCTCCAAGTGCTCCAGTTTCCACCCACATCCCAAAGATGTGTGAGTTTTCAGGTTAACTGGCCACTCTGAATTACCACAGACATATAGGAGTGTGGGGAAAGTCTGGACGAAGTTCATGATAAAGTGGAAAAGGCAAAATGGATTTAACATCAATGGGCATTTGATTTAATGGGTGAAGAGACTGCAAACATGTTGTATGAATATTTAACTCTAATACATCTCAGATATGATTTACCTCTGAAAGAAAAAAGTGTCACTTATTTTATCAAAAGTGTTCACAATTTTTCTGAACTAAATGTCACACTCAATATGAAAGTCAATTAAAACATGAAATTGACTTTCAAACATGGTGTTAAATATGTGCGAAATATGAAAGTCAACTTGATATAAATGTGATACCAAATATGAATGTCTAAAAACCAAAAGGAAAATGTTGTTCCATTCTTAATGTAAAAAAATACAGGTGTCTCACAAGTTGACATCAACAACACACAAATATTTGAGAGTGCATGAGATTGATTGGTTAATGGTAGATTTTAATGGTGCAGGTAGGGTGGTGGTGAAGTTTCCAAAATCTTTGCATGTGGACAGTTGAAGGTTGGTCATCAACATTGGATTGGAGGGGTGATCTTCACATAAAAGGTGAAAAGCAGATTTAAAATATTCTTCCTGTTAAACTGGAATATCTGTAGATGTTGTGACTGTAGTGCCCCAAAAGTGCTGGAGAAACTAAGCAGTTCATGCTGCACCTACAGGAAGCAAAGGGTAACCAATGTCTAGGACCTGGTCCCTTTGTCGAGGTAGGTGCAAAAAGCAGGCAGTTGCCAGAATAAAAGTTTTGGGGGAGGAGAAGAGGGAAGAAGGTGCAGAGGAAGGAGCACAGGCAAGAAGTCATATGTGGATATGGGCAGGGGGTGGGGGGGTGGCGGTAGAAGAGAAATTAAAGCTGAAAAGATAAGGGGAGGGGTATTGCTCTCTGAATGGAGAGGAAAGGAGGTGGGTAGCTTGAGGAAAGGAGGCAGAGAGATAGGGAAATAAAGAGGGAATGCGGAAGGGCCTAACAGAAACCGGAGAAGTCAATGTTATTGTCACCTGGTTGGAGAGTGCCCAGACAGAATATTAGCTGCTATTCCACCAGTTTGTGGGTAGCCTCAATTTGGCCATGGACAGACATGTACAATTATTCTGTCTGTGTACTCTCTAACAATCTGAGGTGCCTGCAAGCTCACACCAAGACACAAGAGCAACTTGTCCGTGAACTACTCTTTGCAGATGATGCTGCTTTAGTTGCCCATTCAGAGCCAGCTCTCCAGCGCATGACGTCCTGTTTTGCGGAAGCTGCCAAAATGTTTGGCCTGGAAGTCAGCCTGAAGAAAACTGAGGTCCTCCATCAGCCAGCTCCCCACCATGACCACCAGCCCCCCCACATCTCCATCGGGCACACAGAACTCAAAACGGTCAACCAGTTTACCTACCTCGGCTGCACCATTTCATCTGATGCAAGGATCAACAAAGAGATAAACAATAGACTCGCCAAGCCAAATAGCGCCTTTGGAAGACTACACAAAAGAGTCTGGAAAAACAACCACCTGAAGAAACACACAAAGATCAGTGTGTACAGAGCCGTTGTCATACCCACGCTCCTGTTCGGCTCTGAATCATGGGTCCTCTACCAGCATCACCTACGGCTCCTAGAACGCTTCCATCAGTGCTGTCTCTGCTCCATCCTCAACATTCATTGGAATGACTTCATCACCAACATCGAAGTACTCGAGCTGGCAGAGTCTGCTGCTGAAGATCCAACTGCGCTGGATGAGTCACGTCTCCAGAATGGAGGACCATCGCCTTCCCAAGATCATGTTCTATGGCGAGCTCTCCACTGGCCACCAAGACAGAAGTGCACCAAAGAAGAGGTATAAGGACTGCTTAAAGAAATCTCTTGGTGCCACATCGCCTCCAACTGTGCATCTTGGCGCCTCACAGTTCGGCGGGCAGCAACCTCCTTTGAAGAAGACTGCAGAGCACTCCTCACTGACAAAAGACAAAGGAGGAAAAACCCAACACCCAACCCCAACCAACCAATTTTCCCTTGCAACCGCTGCAACTGTGCCTGCCTGTCCCGCATCGGACTTGTCAGTCACCAACAAGCCTGCAGCAGACGTGGACATACCCCTCCAAAAATCTTCATCCGCGAAGCCAAGCCAAAGAAAGGAAGAAAAGTACTCTCTAACCAAATCTCCAGCACTTTTGTGCATAGCTTGATTTATTTTTTTTTTATTTTTATGTGACTGTGGTTCAAATTTTTCACTTTGTATTTCTCAGTTTTGTTGCTGTTTGAAAGACATGGAGGAAGCAAGCTCAAGGACGATCATTGCAGCAGTACTGAATCTGCTTCTTGTGGCCATGCACCAAAGTAACAGACCTTCCGTTGAAGGGCAAAAGAATATTTGCTCACTAGTCAATAATGATGGCAAGATCAGATGTCAGTAAGAATTCCAGATATTTCTGCTATGGCTCTCTGCGATGGAAAGAAAGGAAAGAATTGAGTTGAGATCAGGGGAATTCGCGGAAGCAAAATTCAAGCTGATCTCAGGAACTTCCTATGCACAGGATAACAAATTGATAATATTCACCCTCCCCTTGTATTTGACTGGGTATATAGAATGAACATGGTTCTGAAGGAAACACAATGTCATATCTTAAGTGAAATATTGGGAACATTTTAAAGGAATTTCTGTTGTGCACTGGCATTAATTCTTCAAATGGATGGAGACACAAGTTTCAGTCGAGATGAATTAATACAATCAATCATTAGCTAGTTGCAGTTTGATCATAGTTTTAATTACAGTTTCCACACCTTCAGACTTGCTACATCCTCTGACCTTTGCAGTTTTGTTGGATGTGAATTTTCTGGGTGAGCTCCTGCGTATGGCTACACATCCTGCTGTGAGTGTCCGGAGAATGATTCAAGCCTATGAAGTGCTTTGGGATCTGAGCCAGGGCTATAACAGAGAGAAAACCATTGCAGTTAACTCTGATTGAAAGTAAAGTCCAACCACCCTGAGCCCTATTGCTGTCCACATCCTCCTCTCAACTTTGCAATGAAGAAGCCTTATATTTTTAGGATGAAAGGATGCAGCTTATTTTTCAGACTGGTTGCAAAATACTGGCTGCAACACATTACTTTCATTAACATAGAGACAGAAATGGGAGCTGTCCGTATTCCCAGAACATATTTTTCTTCTCGTGTCATGAGTCATGAGAAGAAAAGGTGGAGGAAACACAGTCTTTAAATATTGTGAGGCATTTAGATTCTTGCTGAGCAAGAGGGTTTGTAAAGTTAAGCAGCAATACAGAGTTGAGGTTGCAGACAGATTGGGGAGAATCTTAATGAATGGCAGAGCAAATCAAGTGCTCAACTGGTTACTCCTGCACCTAAGGTAAATGATGGTGTGTTTCAGCAACCTTGTCTGGGAGCTTACTGATTCAAGATACAGACAAAGAATAGCCATCAGCAGAAATTGCCCAGCGCCCCTTACAGTCAAAGAAAGAAAAGCAAAAGAGAGTCCCTTCAGAGTCATTGAATGTCCATTGATTTTACCTTCAGTGTTCCTCAGCCTCTGCAACCACACATCCGTCATTCAGTTCAAACCATAGTGAATCCAAGCTCCAGATCCAGATTAGGAAGCCTTCAATGCCCAAGGCCCATTGGGAGACCTTTTTGCTCTTGGCACCTTTTTGCACCCCAGTTCTGATACTTGGTACCCTTCAGCCAGTCTCGAGCCAGTCTCCAGCAATCCACAGCCTGATGTGAATCCTTTGACCGCAATTCAACAGCAGCCTGCAGATTGCATGGGTTCCTCGCCTCAAGTTGCCAAAAGCCTGTGTGTTCTTAAGCCACAGGGGCTCTCACTGTCTTGCTGCCATGGTCACCGTCCTGTAGGTTCATCTCCTCAAACAGGTGTTTTCTCTGTTGATTCCCCAGAGTCTGTAACCCCTCGAGGCCGCTGCCAGCACAGGCATCACCATCTGGGGCCCAGACCCCGTGGTTGCAGGATTTTAAAATAAACTCACATAATTTCCTTTAAACCCTGAACAGAATCTTTGCAAGTTGGACAGGATAGTAGAACCCTTTGGTGGAGCTCTGTGTCTCCACTCCCCGCTCTTCCCTAGTCCGCACCAATGACAGAAGCTCTAGCGGCACCACAATGTTCTACAGTTTTACATGGGGCTGTAGTTATGCCACACCTGTATTAAATTCAAACACCAAGCATGAATCCACAAACAGCACATAATCTCCCAATGATTAGAACTGAAGCTCATTTTTTCTGTTGTTGATTTTTACAGCTGATTGATAATAAAGGAGCAGCTTTATAGTCTTTGAAAGGTGAAAACCCATCAGATAAATCAACAAAAGTGGAATCAGTGCCGTTCAACCTTATTGCAAAGTGGATTTTAAACACTGAAGCTGGAATCCAAATGGTTCAATGTCCTACCATTCTCTCTTCAATTATTCTCAGCCATGGCTCATTATAAGCATGACAACATTGATTTAATCTATTGAATGCAAAGGAAACACCAAATGGTACAGTATATTGATGAATCTTTGTTTTTTTTTTTCACGGAAATCCAGTGTCTAATAACAACCCTACACATTGTAATTAATGCTTATGAGATTGATTGAAATCACAAGCTCTATTTTGACATAAACGATGTGTGGGCTCCAAGCAAAACTGGTTAGAAAACTGTGTTTCCTTTTTGGTCTGCATCTATTTCTAGTTGAACTAGATTGTGTCAAACATAGAAAATTGGTGAGCATTGGTATGCAAACCTAAAATAACATCATCATGTCTGATGACAACACACTTTTGTCTCTCCATATTTTAGAAAATAGATGTCTTTGTGCACGCCTCTTTGACATCATATATCAGCATGGTGCAAAGAATCTACTGCATGGAAATGGGTCATTTGCCCCAGTCAGTCTTTGAAGATATATATGGTTCATTCTATGAAGGGGTCCTTCTCAGGTAGGCAATTTCTTGGATGAGTGAGCAAACCTTCTCAGTATCAATGCGTTGGGCTAAAAGATATGGTTCCTCACTGTGTGACATGGTAAGTCTAAAATTAAATGCTCACTCATTCAGTATACAAATAAAGATACTGTTTCAGTTGTTTGCCTTTTTCTGTTAGACTAAATGAAAAAGTTAACTGGGGACTCCCTCCCCTCCATTGATCTGATTTATCGGGATCATTGTCTGAAGAGGGCTTGCAAAATCATTAAGGATTCCTACCACCTTGCAATCAGCATCTTCCAGGTACTTCCGTCAGGAAAGAGATACAGAAGCATCGGAACCAGAACCACCAGGCTGAGAAACAGTTTCGTCCCATGAGCAGCGAGACTGCTGAACAACGAATGAACTGCTCATACAAACTCTTCGAGTCTCCAGTATTTATTAATCAATAATTACTTATAAGCTGTTTTCTGGCAAGGATGTGTCTGATAAGTGGAAGGCTTTCAAAGGTGAAATATTGATGGTGTAAAGTTTGCATATTCCTGCCAGGATTAAAGGCAAAATTAACAGGCATGTGGATCCTTGGTTTTCACAGGATATGGTTGTAACACAACTGAATGCACTCAGAGACAAGTGAGGAGTACAAATATGCCTTTAATAGCTTAGAGTCAATGGCTGGTAAGGCAGGAAAACCAGGGTTTATATTGGGGGATAGGTGAGGGTGGAGCCAGGGGAGGAGCCAGCCATCTGAACAATACTTAGACAGTGAATTCCAGTTTACTGCATTCACCCCTTCCTTCAGAATTGAGCCTGTGGGTGAAAAACAGAGACCATTCATTGAAAAAAATACTAATAGTTTACAAATTTTTACAAGTCTGTCAGGGGGTCTGGTAATACAGGTCGAGCGCCACAGTACTGGAGGACTTTGGACTTCCTGAACCTCCTGGCCCCCCTGTGGTACAGGGTCAGTGAGTCTCGAGGGCCCCGGCTCAGGTCGTGGGGTGGATTGGACCACTTTCTGAGCAGTGTCCTCTGAGGCCCTGAGTGGGGTACTCAGTAGTTCCTGGCTCACTTGAGGCATCGGGTCCTCAGTTCCAACAGGTGCTCTCTGCTGTCAGGGTATGCCAAGTAGGTATACGTTGGGTTGGCATGCAGAAGGTGCACCCTCTCGATCAGGGGGTCTGTCTTGCACCTCCTCACATGCTTTCTCAGCAGGACTGACCCTGGTGCCATTAGCCAAGGCAGGAGAGTAGACCCAGACATGGATTTCCTCTGGAACATAAATATAAGCTCGTGAGGAGATGCACTGGTCACTGTGCAGAGGAGCAACCTTATGGAGTGGATCATCATGGGTAGGACTTCTTGCCAGCGTGGGTCTGGAAGCCCTTTGGACTGGAGAGCCAATTTCACAGCCTTCCATGCAGTCGTGTTCTCTTTACCAACTTGTCCGTTCCCCTGGGGATTGTAGCTAGTCGTCCTGCTTGAGGCAATGCCCCTTACAAGCAGGTACCGGCATAGCTCTTCATTCATAAATGATGAGCCCCAGTCACTATGGATATATCTGGGATACCAGAACAGAATGAAAATAGAGTGGAAGACCCTGATGACCATGGTGGTGGTAATATCTGGGCAGGAGATGGCGAATGGAAAAAGTTAATACTTGTTGATTACATTGAGAAAGTACATTTTTCTGATGGTGGAAGGGAGGGGACCTTGAAATCGACACTAAGTCATTTGAAGGGGCGCGATGCCTTCATCAGGTGCAGTTTGTCGGGGCGGTAGAATTGAGGCTTGCACTTCACACAGACTTGGCAGGACATGATCTCAATGTGTAGGGTAGGTTGTGTGTCTTGACAAAATGGCCTTTCCGAGGGATACCTGGGTGGCAAAGCTCATCATACAGTGACTGTGCAGAGGCACAGCTTTCTCTTGACAGGGCACCTGGAGGTTCATTGAGAGTGCCTGGCCTGTATGCTATTTCGTAATTATAGGTGGATAGTTCAATCCTCCACCTCGGTGAGCAGTGTAAATTTTCTGATGGCCTCCACAATGGCTTGATCCTCTTTCTCCACAAATGGGTTCCAAAGCTCATAGCCTTGTAGGGTGTGGGAGAAAAAGGCAACTGGCTTGCCTGCCTGGTTAAGGGTAGAGGCCAGAGCTACGTCAGAGGCATCACTTTCCACCTGAAAGGGTGCGTTCTCATCCAACACATGGGATAACGGGCCAGTAAATAGATGATGGAGTTTAATGCAGACAAGTGTGAGGCATTGAATTTTGAAAGAGCAAATCAAGGAAAAATGTACTCTGTAAATGGTAGGGCACTGAGGACTGTGGAGGAGCAAAGAGACCTGGGGATACAGATACATTGTTCTCTGAAGGTGATATCACAGATGGACAGGGTTGTAAAGAAAGCATTTGGCTCTTAGCCTTTCTAAATCAAAGTATTGAGTATAGGAGTTGGGATGTTATGATGAAGTTATTTAAGACATTGGTGAGGCCAATGTACTGGAATATTGTGTGCAGTTCTGGTCCCCTAGCTACAGGAAGGATATCAATAAGATTGAAAGAGTGCAGAAAAGATTTACTAGGTTGTTGCTGGGTCTTCAGGAGTTGAGTTACAGGGAGAGTTTAAACAGGTTAGGACTTTATTCCTTGGACCGAAGAAGAATGAGGGGAAATTTAATAGAAGTTTACAAAATTGTGAGAGGTATAGGCAGAGTAAATGTGAATAGGGTCTTTTCACAGATTGAGAGAGATAAATATGAGAGGACATAGCTTTAGGGTGAAGGGGGATTGATTTAGGGGGAACATAGGGGTAACTTCTTCACTTAGAGAGTGGTTGGAGTGTGGAACGAGCTACCATTTGATATGGTGGGTGCGGACTCAATCTTGAGTTTTAAACATAAATTGGATAGATACCTGGATGGAAGACGTCAGGAGGGTTATGGAATGGGAGCAGGTTATTGGGACTAGCTGAACACTGGTTAGCACAGACTAGAATGGCCAAATGGCCTGTTTCCTGCACCGTATCATTCTATGATTCAATGCTGCATACATATAATTTGTCTGTATGTGTGTTGGGTCTATTTATGTTTGCATGCTTTTGCACCGAGGACTGGTGAATGCAGTTTCATTGGGTTGTACTTCTACAATCAGATGAAAGTAAACTTGAACATGAACTTGAACTTGAATTGCAGATTTAAACCTGTAATTTCTGACCTAACTTCAAGATCATACCAATTTTAGCTGTCTGTAAAACTAAATGATGAATCGGAAAATTTATCATATTTGTTTCAAATTTATACTTCTTGTACGTTTGGTGTAGGAATACAATTTGGGCCCCATAAGGGTTAAATTTACAATAAGGTACATTTTATTCCTGTGCGCTCAGAAATGTTTTTAAAAAATTACATGATAAGATTTACCTGACAGTTTTGAATTATAACTTCCAGTGTCCAATCATGAGAATGGTGCCTTCTGTACTGGACTGTGTATTGTTTTGATTTATTACAGTGTTGGAAATCTCATTAAATAAATGGTAACATTTCAGTTTCTATTAATGCAGTAGTCAAGAAAAAAAGAAAATGTCATTGCGAAGAAGATTAGCAACCTTTCAATTCTTAACTGAATTCTGCAATCATTCTTTTCTTTGCCATTTAACGTGGTAGATTAATTCCTTAATCATAAAATGTAAATCTTGTTCTGCAAGATCTATTTTTTACACCCATTGGCTGATATTTTACAAACTGGCAAATTATCTGGAGGCTTTGCAATGTAAAGCTTGACAAGGTATGAAAAGGACTAATCTTACAATTTTTGTGAGTTTATTTGGAGCAGAGCAGAATTCCTTCCATATCATTTATTATCATTTGACAGCAGATATACAACCAGACAAAACAGGATTTCTACAGACCGTGATACATACACAATAAACAGTACATTATAATCACATATATACATAAAGTTATATTTTTAATTATTTTTGGATGATTTAGACACCTTTATTCAATCTCAGAGCCTGCAGGAAGAAACCATTTCCCAGCTGGAAGTCCAGATTTTGATGTTCCTGTACCTCCTTCTTATGGTAGTAGGACAAAGGTACTGTATGCTGCATGGAAAAGATTCTCATTAATTCTTTGAACACTCTATCAGCAATACTCCAGGCAAATGACGTTGATAGAGGAAAGGGAGACCCCAGTGATCTCTGTTGTTTTATGATCCTCTATGTTGACGTCCGGTCCAATGCTACTGTCTCTTTCTCTTTGGCTTGGCTTCGCAGACGAAGATTTATGGAGGGGGTAAATGTCCACGTCAGCTGCAGGCTCGTTTGTGGCTGATAAGTCCGATGCGGGACAGGCAGACACGGTTGCAGCGGTTGCAGGGGAAAATTGGTTGGCTGGGGTTGGGTGTTGGGTTTTTCCTCCTTTGTCTTTTGTCAGTGAGATGGGCTCTGCAATCTTCTTCAAAGGAGGTTGCTGCCCACCGAACTGTGAGGCGCTAAGATGTACGGTTTGAGGCGATATCAACCCACTGGCGGTGGTCAATGTGGCAGGCACCAAGAGATTTCTTCAGGCAGTCCTTGTACCTCTTCTTTGGTGCACCTCTGTCACGGTGGCCAGTGGAGAGCTCACCATATAACACGATCTTGGGAAGGCGATGGTCCTCCATTCTGGAGACGTGACCTACCCAGCGCAGTTGGATCTTCAACAGCGTGGATTTGATGTTGTCGGCCTCTGCCATCTCGAGTACTTCGATGTTAAGGATGAAGTCGCTCCAATTAATGTTGAGGATGGAGCGGGGACAACGCTGGTGGAAGCGTTCTAGGAGCCGTAGGTGATGCCGGTAGAGGACCTATAATTCGGAGCTGAACAGGAGTGTGGGTATGACAATGGCTCTGTATACGCTAATCTTTGTGAGGTTTTTTAGTTGGTTGTTTTTCCAGACTCTTTTGTGTAGTCTTCCAAAGGTGCTATTTGCCTTGGCGAGTCTGTTGTCTATCTCGTTGTCGATCCTTGCATGCGATGAAATGGTGCAGCCAAGATAGGTAAACTGGTTGACCGTTTTGAGTTTTGTGTGCCCGATGGAGATGTACTGTACCACACAATGAAGCAGCCAGACAGAACACGCTCAATTGAGCTCGTAAAATGCTGGAGAACGTGTTGTTTTGTCTCAGCATGTGCCCTGTAGGGAGTGCATCAGAGATACGTGACTGATTCCTTGGAAGAAGGGAGCTGTCCTGTGAAATTAAAATGATGAGGATTGGGCTTCACGTAAATGAATGCATAGGATTGAAGGATAGTGGAAGGTTGGGGAGTTCAGGAGATGATAGAAATGTCAAAGAATCAAGTGTTCTGACAGTCAAGCTAGAGAAATAGAAACATTTCTTTCTCTATAGGGCTGCAAATCCAAGAAAATCTTTAGCTCCAAGGATGTGTGTTGAGTATATCTCAGATTGTTGACATATTTTAGACATGAAGGGATCCAGGAGATATGGGGATCAGTCAAGAAGCTATCAGAGCCACAGAACTCATTTGAATTCTGGTAGAACTCCCTACCTCCTGACACCAGAATTTTCTTCATGTTTTAGCCACCAGGTTGAACACAATCAAGCTTTACTGTTGTCCTAATACCATAATTCATCAATGCATGTGAGTGGAGGGGACCATGCAAGAAATCTGTCAAGGGTTCAGGTCAAGTATTTCAGAGATCAGCTGGATTGAGGCATGTGCATGAGTGGTGTGGAAGAGTTACAAGAAGGGATCAGTCAGCCTAGGGTCATGATTGCTAGGCGAAGAGGCAGGAGGGGGATAAGGAATGTTAGTTTGTGTGATAACCTGAGATGCATTTACCACTCTCTGCAGTTCCTTGCCATCTTGGGCAGAGCAGTTCCTGTAGAAGGCTGTAATGCATGTGGACAGAAAATTTAGGATATGTTGAATTTTCTTGGGTTTTGAGGAACGTAGATTCTCTCTTATACTTCCTTGGTTGGAGCATCTGCGTGATTAGATGAGGACAAATTGTTGGTGATCCGTATTCCTGAGAACTTGAAGTTCTCCCAGCAACTGCAGGGTGCTATTTGATATTCATGATTCCTTTTTCAAGGGGTTGTGCATGAAAAGACAGTGACAGATTTACAACCTACTATAAAGAAAGTATGTGTTAAATTCCTTTTATTGAGCAGAAAGTTTAGGAGGGAACACAAAACAGTCATTCAATCTCAGGCAAGTATTTTTTAAGCAACGCTAATTCAGCACTAATTGGCAATTTTATTCAGAGGTTACCACTGCACGGTTGGTTTAGGAATAGGAATTAATGCTCTGATGTGGGACATCTACCCTTTTAAAACTAAGATTTATGGCAAATGTTACAGGAGTTGAATGTTGCACATTGATGTGGCCGATTTGACAGGAGTCTTTCATACTGTAGTAGAGTTTTTTAAATAATAAAGTTTAAATTTAAACTTTTTAGACATACAGTACAATAACAGCCATTTTGGGACATGACCCCAATCAATTACACCCAATCAACCTACACCCCCGATATGTTTTGAATGGTGATAGGAAATCACAGGCCCCTGGAGAAAACCCACATAGACATGGGGAGACCTTACAAACTCCTTACAGACTGCATGGGATTCGAACCCTAGTCCCTATCACTAGTCCTGTAACGATGTTCCGCTAACCGCTATGTCAACCATGTCACCCTGAGATGACAGAATTAAGAGGTCCACACCATCCCTCAGTTTAAAGAGTACATGATTCCTAATTAAACAAGTATTAAGTCTGCAGCTTGGCTCAAGGTTACACTAAATTCTTCATCTTCCACTGTCCATAGTCCTCTGTAAAGTAGTCATTCTCAATGGAGGCCCTAAGGCCTATTGTCTCCTCAGGGCCACAGCACATTTCAGCAAAAGCCTTGTTTTCTTTTCACCTCATTAACATAACTTTTTGTGTACTCAATAGGGGAGAAGAACAGAAAAAAAAACAATATCAAAGCTTGACTGCTTCAACAAGGAAGGGGGACCATAATATTTGAGCAAAGTCCTAGGGAAGTCACAGCTGAAGAAATGTTAAAAATAACTGCTCAAAACCACATTGCATAAAGAGGTTTTCTTACATTTTTAAAATTTGGTAACAGCCCCCTCCAGCCCATGACCCCATGGTTGTGGGCTTTGTGGAGCAACCCATTCTGCAAGCCTACACAGGAAAGGCCCCTCAACTTTTCATCTGCTATATTGACAACTACATCAGGGCTGCCTCATGCACCCATGATGAGCTCATCAACTTCACTGCCAACTTCCACTCCAATTTCAAATTCACCAGGTCTGTCTCTGGCAGCAATTTCCTTTTTCTTCATCTCTCTGATTCCATCTCGAAAGACGAGGTTTCCACAGACATATTTTGAAAATCCACCAACTTCAACAAACACATGACCAGTCCCTTGCAAGGATTCTATTTTCTTCCCATAATATCTCAATTTCTGCTGTATCTGTTTCAGTCCAGATCATCTGAAATGTCTGCATTTTTCCACAAACATGACTTCCCCATAAGCATTATTAACTCAGCCTTTACCTGCATCACTTCTATTTCCCACTCATCTGCCCTGGCCACCTTTCCCCCCAGATGTAACAAACCTACCACTTCTCTGCACTCTATCTTATTGAAATGTTTCCTGTAGTTAGGTGAGTAAATATTCTAAATTTGGTCTAACCAATGTCTTACACAACATTACCATAACATCCCAACTCCTATTCTCCAGAGCTAGATGATACCAGGATGTTGGAATTGTTTATCAATGGCAGATTAGAAGAGAAATTAATAGAAAATCAGTGCAATTTTCTGCAGTCACACACTAATCCCTTTCAAATGAATCACAAAAAGTTAGGTTGCAGGTGCAGCAAGTTATTAAGAAGGCAAATGGGATGTTGGCCTTCATCGCTAGAGGAATTTAATTCAGGAGTAGGGAGGTAATGTTGCAACTGTATAAGGTACTGGTGAGACCGCACCTGGAGTACTGTGTCCAGTTCTGGTCTCCATATTTGAGGAAGGATATACTGGCTTTGGAGACGGTCCAGAGGAGGTTTACTAGGTTGATCCCTGGGATGAAGGGGTTGACTTACGATGAAAGATTAAATCATCTAGGATTGTATTCGCTCGAGTTCAGAAGAATGAGAGGAGATCTTATAGAAACATATAGGATTATGAAGGGTATGGATAGGATAGATGTAGGAAGGTTTTTTGAGCTGGCCGGGGAAACTAAAACCAGAGGGCACAGTCTCAAGATTCGGGGGAGTAGATTTAGGACAGAGATGAGGAAAAATAGTTTTTCCCAGAGAGTAGTGAATGCTTGGAATTCTCTAACCAGGGAAGTGGTTGAGGCTGCCTCATTAAACATATTTAAAATTCGGTTAGATAAATTTTTACATGAAAGAGGAATTAGGGGATATGGGGAGAAGGCAGGTAGGTGGAGTTAGGTCATAAATTAGATCAGCCATGATCGTATTGAATGGCGGAGCAGGCTCGATGGGCCACTTTTGGCCTACTCCTGTTCCTACTTCCTATGTTCCTATGTTCCTAAATTTCATTGTCATTCAGTAGATTTCAACATCCTATTGGATCATCATGGGCCAATCTAGTTGTTGAAAGGCTATTCCTTTGAACTCATGAGCAAACAAGTCAATGCCAAGGCCACCACTCAGTGGATTGGGTAGACATGAAACGTTCATTACTCCACTACCATTCTTTCAATGTCTTGGCTCAGAGTCAGCTCAGCTGATAGACACTGAATTGTGTACTCCCTACTGCCAAAAACCTTCTCCTGGGATGGTCTGTAGTCGTGGCAAAGAGGTGTGAGTGGATGCCTCTGCTGTTGCAGAAGGCAGTCAATTTATCCTGCACCACAACTCTGTCCTTGTTGGCCAGTGATCTGCTAGCTCATGGCATCTCTGCTGAATTAGCATGGCAATCTGTTGCCATGCAACATCATATCGATGGTGATAGGAGCCATCATGCAATTGCCCTTTCCTTTGCAGCCTCTACCAGACAGCCATCTCCAATTTCTCTTAGCCCACTCTCCTATGCCTCTTATTTCCTATCTCTCTGTCTTCTTTCCTCCAGCTTCCCACCCTTTCCCTTCCTTCCCCTATCAGTAACCTACCCTTCCCTGCCCTCTACCCCATCACTTCTCAGCTTCTTCTAACCTATTTGCCTATTATCCCTTCCCTGTTAAGTTGCCTCATCTCTCTTCCCCTTCCTCCTTTCTCCCCCTCACCCCATCTTTTAATTCAGATGTCTACTGTTTGTTCACAATCCTGAGGAAGGGGTCAGGCCCAAAACTTTGATTACAATTTGCTTCCTTTGTATGCTGAGTGACTTTCTGATTTGCTCCAGTCCTTTTGTGCACTGCACTCAGCCCCAGCATGTGCAGATTTTCTTGGTTGCTGGATCATGCCACTGAACTTGGAGAAACAAATAATAGAAAATTTCAACAAACCCAAGGCAAGCACGTAAAAACAGAGGAAGGAGAAAGATCTGAGGAACTGTGCTGCAATCACAGCACGAAGTAATTAGGAGGATTCTGAGCTAACATTGAGCAGCACTATCTTTTAAATTTTTAATCACCTTACAACTTCATCCCTTTTATAAATAATAATAGACCAAAAGATTATAAAGTGATATGGTCTGAGTGATATTTTTAATTTAAAAAAATTAATAGTTTGTTCAACTTATTTTCAAATTTGTTAAACATTGCTCAATTTGACATTTAATAGTCCAAGTAGGGAGACTGCAATGCTGATTAATTCACTTCTCATTGGCACAACATATAATCAACAAAGGGACCATCTGGAAATGGATTTCGCTCAGTGATTTATAATGGATGATACATGGCTTAAGGATGATAAGGAAATGTTAACATAAAAGCAGGCCATTCTGTCCTTTTAGCTTTAGATTGCCCATCAGACAAAAAAGTTTCACTCACATTTACTCTGCATTTTTTTTTTCTATGCGGCTCTTCTCCAAACATTTAAACATCTCTACTGGTCAATCAATTGCTATAATAATATCACTTCATATGTCATAACTCAGTCTGAAAGATGTTTTTTTTTTCCATTTTACTTTAGTCAGGGACCTGCCGGTTTTTTGCTCATACCCTGACGAAGAGCTCAGGCTGCAAACATTGGCTATTTATCTTTGCCATAAAGAAAGTTGCATGACCTGCTGAGTGCGACTGCATCTGCCGAGAAGACCGAGGCAGGCAAACCTACCAGCCGCCATCATGCCGACCTTCTACAGTTCAATCGAGGGCATCCTGGCCAGCTGCATCACAGTGTGGCACAGTTGCTGCAGAGAAATGGATCGGAGATCAATCCACAGGACCGTAAGAGCAGCAGAGAAGATCACTCCCTCCCCTCCCCCCCCCGCCCCCCCCCACCCCATCGATGTGATCTACCTGGATTGTTATCTCAAGAGAGTGTGCAAAATCATTAAGGATTCCTTCCACCCCACACGCAGCGTCTTTCAGTTGCTCCCGTCAGGAAAGTGAATCAGGAATATCAGAGCCAGCACCACCAGGTGGAGAAAAAGCTTCTTTCCACAGGCAGTGAGAATGCTGAACCACCAAAAGAACTACTCACAATAAACATCCAAAACACTCATATTTATGAAATGGTAGCTATCTATCTATTTATTTATTTAATTGTTTTTTTTTTAACCTGTCCTGCATATAGATTATTTGTCAGTATGTGCATTATCTCTAACTGTGTGTCTTGCACTAAGGACTGGAGAACTCTGCTTTGTCAGGTTGTACTTGTCCAATCAGATGATAATAAACTTAAATTGATTTGATGAGTTTCTCCAGCTTTTTTTTTAACATTTGAACTATAATCACAGCATCTGCAGACTTCTTTGTTTAATTGTGGTACAGTTGCTGCAGAGAAATGGATCGGAAGTCAATCCATAGGGCTGTAAGAGCAACAGAGATCAATGGAGGCTTTGTTGTTTCCAAATCTATTATATTTAATCCTGTACCTGGGTTTCCTCGAGGAAGGGCTTAGGCCCGAAATGTTGGTAACCTATCTTTACCTCCTATGGATGCTGTGAGACTGGTTGAGTTCTGCCAGCACTTCTCTGTATTTTTACTACAATCACAGTGTCTGCAAACTTCCATGTTTCACTCAGGGTGCTATTGCCTGTTTGCAAGTGAGCAATGTGTACATCCTGGTGGCGTTGCCTTTGGTCTCTGGTCATCTTGTATTTCCCACTTGATCAAGATCTTATTCAGTGCAGTGATATGATTGTATGTGCTGGCTGGCCATCCCTCCGGGTGTCCTTCTGCCTTGGCTCCTTCCTTAGTCCTGCCCATCTGACCCCAGGCCATGAAGGTCGACTCCCCTCTCTTTCCCGCTTATTCATAGCCTTGGACCCAGGACAGCAGCCTCTAGTTCAATAAAGCCTATCGTTCCCCTCAGTTTTTGTCCGAGTCATTATTGAGGCTATTGATAGCACCCAACCTTCTGTAAAGACTGAAGTCTACAACTGCAAGTAAAACTCCACAATATTAAATTGAGGACTAGGCATGTTTGGCACCTCATGGATAAACAAATTGAGACAACTCAAATTTTCTAGCATAATTTGTGGCATTGATATCAACATTGCTTCATTAATTGAGAATAGACAACCAGGGGATGGCCATTTTATCACTCATGCCTATGTTCTTGAATCTTTCCAATTAATTGGAAGGGTATGTGAACCAATGTCCACATCCATTCCCCAGGACAAAATGCCCAGTATGGAGGCATTAATTCATGCTCATTTGGATATATTGGATATACTAAGTTGCTTGCATGCTTGACAAGACACTTCCAAAGCAGCCACTGCCAAGCAAAGAGACTATTTAGTAGACAGAGGAAGAGATTCAAGGATATGCTGAAAGCCTTCTTGAAGAAATTTTCACCAACTCCTGGAAAGGTCAGAAGTGGAGAATGTTGCTTGATTTTCAAGGCTATGAGTTGAGAACATGCAGTAACACTGGCTACATAGAAAAAGGAGTGATTCCTTGTAAACTAATATCCTCCCACATCATCAGCGGGCTTGTCCAATCCGAGATAGGATCTGGATCTTGGAACACACAAAGGTGGAGTTGAATAAAGTTGTCCTCAATCCAAATGGACTTCCAACAAAGTTGGACATTTCTTCCATCTGTTCTTCCCTATCGGCTCCAAAATTTTAAAAGAACAGCACCATCAGTTTTGACTATGATGCAATTGTGGATTTTTTTTTCTGTTGAACCATGTTAAGAATTTACAAAGATCTTACTTTAATTTATACTGACATCAATGCATATCAGTTAGAGTCCACATACTGATCTTGCCACAAAGCGATAAGTGGAAGATTTAATAAATTTGGGCTATGTAAATTTGTGCACTTTATTCATAAAAAGAAAAGATTAGAACATTAGTTGATCACATGGTCCTTCATCCATAATCATGATTCATCTTTCAATTCAGTGTTATTTTCTCCCATGATCCCCTACCCTTCCATTCCTGAACCCAAAATCTTTATCCGTCTCTGCTTTGAATGACCTCAATTACAGAGCTTCCATACTCATCAAGAGGAGAGAATTGCTAGAGTTCATCATGTCTGAGTGATCATCATTGAAGTCAGAAACAGCTAACACCCTCTCACAAAGAGTTACTTCCTGCTCATAGATTCCTCCGTGAAACATGAAATTCTGCAGATGCCGTGATTGCAAAATCAGAAGAAAAAAAAAACAGAAATGCTGGAGGAACTCAGCAGGTCTTGTAGCATTCATAGGAGGTAAAGATAAATGACCAAAATTTCAGCCTGAGCCCTTCTTCAACATCCTCTTTGTAAGTAGCTCATCAGAGCCTTTGATCATTTTGTTGTGTCAAATGAGGGAGGCAAGCTCTCTATTGATATTTTCTAGAAACCTACCAACTCTAACTCTTACCTCAAATACACTCTTCACCCTTTGTCCTCTGTAATTATTCTTTTCCTTTCTTTCAATTCCTCTGTCACTGTTGCATCTTCTCCCAGAATGAGGTCTCCCAGTCGAGAACATCTGAGATAACGTCCTTCATCCAAAACTGTGGTTTGCCCTTGAGGACCATCAAATCTGCCCCCATCCACATCTCCTCCATTTCCTGCATATCTGCCCTCACCCACTCCACCATGAGATGCAATAAAGACAAGATTTCCCTTGTCCTCACCTATCACCTTCCGCATCCAATATATTATCCTCCACAATTTCCGCCACATACAATATGATCCCACCACCAGACACATCTTCCCCTGTTTGCTTTCTGCAGGAATAACTCCCTCTGGGAATCTCACCACTGGTCCATTCCCATTAATCTCCCACTTGGTACCTAGCAAGAAATGCTACATTTGTGCCAACACTTGCTCCCTCACTAGCATTCAGGGCCCCCAAAAATTCACTTGAATCTTCTGGGGTCATCTGCTGCATCCTGTGCACCCACTGTGGTCTCCTCAACATCGGACAGACTAAATACAGTTCAGTTTGTTGAGTAACTCAGCTTTGTCCACTGCAATTACAGGGATCTCCCATGTCCTACCATCTTAATTCTGCAAATCATTCCCAAACCTATCCATGGCCATCCAAGGCCTCATGTATTACCACACCGAGGCTACCTGCACATTGAAGAAACAACACCTAATATTCTGTCTAAGCACTCTCCAAGTAGATGGCATTAATGTTGATCTCAAATTTCCATTAAATCCATCCCCTAAGTCTATCCCTTTTGTTCTGTAATCTGACTGATCGCACTCAGAGACAAGAGAGGAATACAAACATGCTTTTAATCACATAATCAATAGCCAGTAGACACAATAGTCATCATGTGAATCTGAAGTTATATTGGCGTAGGTGACGGTGGAGCCAGGGGAGGAGCCAGTCATCAGAATAATACATAGACAGTGAATTCCAGTTCACTGCATGCTCTTCCCCTGTCTCATTTCTTCCAGATTCCCAGCCCCTTCCCTCTCTATTCAGAGAGCTACCCACCTCTCCTTATCATTTCTCAGCTTTTTTAAATCTCTTCTCCGCTTTTTTTAATCTCTTCTCCCCTCCCACCCATATGGACCTATGACTTCTCACTTGTTACACTCTGCTCCTCTCCCTGCCCCTTCCTCATTCCTCTCCGCATTTTATTCAGGTGGTTGCCTGCTTTTTGTTCATACTTTGATGAAGGGTTCAGGCTTGAAACATTGCACCAGACACATATTCCCCTCTCCTCCCCTCTCCGCCATCTAAATGGACTGCTCCTTTTATGGCCCCATTGTCAATACTCCTTCCCCAAAAATTATCCAATTGGCCCCTACCCCTGTGACTGCAGGAGATGCTCTACTTGGCCATACACCTCCTCCATTTGGAATCCCAGACAGTCCTTCCAAGTGAAATAACATTTCACTTGTGAATCTGCAGAGGTCATCTACTACATCTGGTGCTCCCATTGTGGTTTCTTCCACATCGGAGAGACTGGGCGCAGACTCGGATATCACTTTCTGGAGCTCCTCAGCTTTGTACCACAATAGTATGGATTTGCCAGGGGCTACCTGTCACATTTGTGGCCTGAAATGTGAAGTTAATAAAACATCAAACACAAGTTTTATCAGGTAAACTTCTCAGTGTCTTTATTCTCCCATTTCCTTTGTTCTCCTGCTTGTGCTCTTATCTCTCTCTCATACCATGTGACTTCCGGTACATCTCATGCATATTCATTATCATGACATCCCTCCTTTAATCAGAAATAAACTTTACCTTCACTTACCAATATCCCTCGGAAACCTACAAACATGGTAACTAATGGTAATACTATAACTCAACTACATAAAATTTACTTCCTACAGCACTCATACATGCACTTTATGATATAAGATTAAATACTGTCCCAAAGTTCTTATTAAAACTATGGCACAAAGTCTTCGTATCGTTTGGGCGCTTTCCGGTTTCATTTCGGCCTGCCTGCGATATTGTCGTCGCTTCTCGGTTGTTCACTCTCAGCGTCGGAAATACTGCTCGCCACGGCTTCGGGTGCTTCTGGCGCTCTAGTCCTTTAATCAGGAGTGCTGGTAACTGCCTCTGGAACATCATCAGGTCTCTCAGTTTCAGCATCTCATATTGGCCTTTCAACCTCTTCGCTCGATGTATCTCTGGACTGGTACCTTTTTACACCTGATACATTTCTCTTGTACAGGACTCCAGTCGGAGACTTGACTGTCACCATACTGCCACTTCTGGATACGACAGTATAGGGTTGATGGTAATAAGGTGTGTCTAGCTTACCACCAGTTTCATGCCTCACTAGAACTTTATCTCCTGGCATGATGTCTGAGTACTTGGCTCCACGTTTTGAATCTGTGTACAGCTTTGCTTCACCTTTCTTTTCAGCATCGTGGTCCCTCATCTCCTGGTCGTCTCAGATTTCCTTTATTTCTGGCATTTTTGTGCGGATTTTTCTCCCAAAAAATGCTTCTGCAGGACTTTTTCCAGTGGTTGCATGAGGCATTGCTCGATAGACAGCCACATAAGATAGCAATGCTTCTCGCCAATTTTGTCCTTCTGCGTGTGCAATCCTCAATCGTTTTTCAATCGAATGATTTTGTCTCTCTACTTCTCCGTTGGCTTGCGGCCATTTCGGAGTTACTTTATGATGGTGGATACCTGTGGTCCTCATGTATTCCGCAAATGTCTCTGAAATGAATTGTGGACCATTGTCAGAGTATAATGTAACAGGTAATCCATATCTTGCGAATATCTCTGCTAACGCTTGTATTGTTTTTTCAGTGGTTGTGGACTTCAACACCACGTACTCATAGTATCTACTGTAGTAATCTATCACTAAGGTCCAAGAAAATCAACAGCTACGTCGATCCATGGTCCTGTCGGGAGTTGCGTACTCCAGATCGGCTCTGGCAGATCACTCGTACTTGTGATTTGACATCCGTGACAAGTTTTAACAAATTTCTCTGCATCTTTATCACAACCTGGCCACCATACCTTGGTCCTAAGGTTTTGCTTGGTGCCAACAATGACTAGGTGTCCTTCATGCGCTAAGGATACGATCTTCGGTCTCAATCTTTGCGGTATCACCAATCTGCAACCTCTTAATACACACTGTCCGATGCAACAAAGTTCGTCTCTAATGGGAATGTAAGCCTTGTGAGTACACTTGTCCCATTGTCCACTCTGTATGCATTCTCTTACTTCCCTGAGTTCTGGATCACGTTCGGATTCTCTCTCGACTTCTTTCGTAGTGACAGCTTTCGGTGTCGACTGAATAGCTATGAAGCGTACAAAGCTCTCTGTTTCTGTTCCCAATTCTGACTTGGATTGTGGACCACCATCCTTCACCAATCTGGACAGCGGATCTGCAATGTTTGTTTTCCCCTCAATGTGGATCACTTTATATTTGTAGGGTTGTAGTCTGAGTACCCATCTCTCTATTCTGGCACAAGGTTTGGATCTAGGTGCATAGATCACCTCTAATGGCTTATGATCTGTGATGAGTTCAAATTCAATGCCGTATAAATATGCTTGGAATGTCTCACAGGCCCATACAAGTCCGAGTGCTTCTTTCTCTGTCTGAGAGTATCTTCTCTCCACATCTGATAACGATCTGCTGGCATAGGCAATGATTCTTGGTCCTCCATCATGCATCTGGACCAACACAGCTCCTAAACCAACCGGGCTGGCATCCGCTATGACTTTGGTTGATGCTGCCGGATCGTAATATCCAAGAGTTTTTGCATCTGTCAGGCTTTGCTTCAGCGCTGTGAACACTTTCTTCTGCTCAGATCCAAAATGAAATGGTACACCTTTCCTGGTTAGTTTCCTTAGTGGTTCTGCCACTGTAGCGAAATTAGGAATGAACTTTGCACAAAAATTGACCAATCCCAGGAAACTCCTCACCTCTGTTGCGTTCTGAGGTGCACGTGCCTCTGCAATAGCTTTCACATTGTCCTCTGCAGGGTTTAGTCCTTCCCGTGTAAGTCTGTATCCCATGAAGTCCATTTCTGACACACCGAACTGGCACTTGTTTCCATTCACGGTAAGGCCTGCCTCCTGTAGTCTAGATAGTACACGCCTCAACCGTTTGTCATGCTCTTCCTTCGTTGGTGCATGGACTATGATGTCGTCAGAAATGTTGGCAACTCCAGGAATGCCTTGAATCACTCGATGGATTTCATACTGGTAGATCTCCCAAGCTGCATTAATTCCAAATGATAGCTGCATTTCAGATCAATTTTTGAGAATACCTTGCTGGTAGTTAGTTCTTGAAGCATTTCCTCCACTGTTGGTATAGGGTGTCATTCTCAAATTATAGCTTCATTGGTCATTCTCATGTCAACACATAGTCTTATGTCACCCTTTGGTTTGGGCACAATCACTACAGGACTGACCCATTGTGTCGAATGTTCCACTGGTTCAATAATGTCTTGTTCGATCAATTCTTTAATTTTGGCTTCGACTTTCCCACAAACTCCAAACGGAGTTCGGCGCATTGGTTGTGCCTTGGGTTTGACCGTTTCATCTACCGCTAGCTTCAATTGTCGACCTTTCAGCTTTCCTACTCCTTGGAAGACTGCGGGGAATTCTTGCTTCATATCCTCGTATGACTGAATTGAATTGACACAAGCTCCAATATGAAGTATTGCCAGGTCTTGCATTGTGCTTCTACTCAGCAATGGTTCTCCCCTCTCTTCTATGACCATAAACTCTGCTTCGGTGTACTTATCTCCAGCTTCAACAGTTGCAGTAAAACATCCAATGGTCTGCAATGGCTTGGTTGCTGTGTATGAATACAGTTTCTTGGAACACTTCTTTGAGGTACAGATGATCTTTTTCCTTTTCAACTTCTCCCATAAATGTCGATCAATCACATTACTGTCACTGCCTGAGTCTACAATGACCTGCACTGTCACTCCATCAATGATCACTGGGACCTTCTCATGATGTACTTCATTAAATGTAAATTGGTAACAACTCTGTTCCTCCTGGGTATCATCATCGTCACCGTCTATCTGGCGAATGGTGTCTTTCTTTCCAGGATACTTTCCATTCCCCCAGGCTTTGCCTTTGGAAGTTGTACTCTTCCTCTTCTGGTCTGCATTGGACTTGCTTTTGCACTTCTTTGCAAAGTGGTCCTTACCTCCATACTTTCTGCAAACTTTGCCTTTGGCCGGGCAATATGGGTCTTTTCCAAAGTGATCTCGGTTTCTACATCTATAACACTCCACGTCCTGTGTCGACGTATATCTTGGCTGGTTATGGCGATGTGAGAGCCTCTTAATTTGCTGGCTTGAGTTGTCTTTCAGGGTCATGGTATGCAATTGTCCTTCAACAGCCTCTAATGCAGCAGCAATGGCTAAAGTATTGGTGAGTTCCAACTCACTCCCTCTTTCCAGTAGACGTCTTCTGAGTTTATCTGATCTGCAGTGCTGTACGACTTCATCCAATAATTGGTTGTCCAAATCAGCTGGCATGTAATTGCATCCAACAGCTAGCTGGCGTAGTCTCGTCACGTACTGAGCAATTGTCTGGCCATCTTCTTGTCTCGTTCTCCGAAACAAATGGCGTTGAAATGTAGCATTCAGTGTCACTACATAGTGTGCATTTAATGCATCTACCGCTTTCCGGTACTCATCCTTTCTTCCAGTATTCAAAATTGTCTTAAACGTTTCCCGAACTGCTGGTCCAGCAGTGAAAAGAAGTAACGCCCTTCTCTGCGCTTTTTGTTCAACTGTACCAGTATCTAGAAATAGGCCACGACTGTCGGCGTAGGATTCAAATTCTTCCAGCCATGCCTTCCACTTCACACTTACGGTGCTTGCATCACCCGTTTGGTCAAAATGAGCAATTCCACTATGCGTTAGAAAGTCACCGTCTGCCCCAGCCATGAGGAAATATTCCAGCCCCAAAAGTACTGAGTGAAAGAGAAAATTCTTATCACCTTGAAGTTCTCTTTAATCTTCTTTAGTCTTTAATTTTCTTCAAGCTTCTTTCATCCTCGTCGCCAATGTCTCATTTGTGGCCCGAAATGTGAAGTTAATAAAACATCAAACACAAGTTTTATCAGGTAAACTTCTCAGTGTCTTTATTCTCCCATTTCCTTTGTTCTCCTGCTTGTGCTCTTATCTCTCTCTCATACCACGTGACTTCCGGTACATCTCATACATATTCATTATCATGACACTACCCATTTCAATTCCCTGTCCCTTTCTGATGCTGACATGTCTGTCTATGCACTGCCAGACTGAGATCACCTGCAAATTGAAGGAACAACACCTTATCTTCTGTCTGGGCACCCTCTAACCTGATGGCATTAACATAGACTTCTCTGGTTTCTGTAACCACCCCCACCATCTTATTCCCCCTGTCACCTTTCCCCAGTTTTCTCTCTCTCTCTCTCTCTCTCTCTCTCTCTCTCTCTCTCCCTCCTTCCCTCCCTCCCTCCCTCTCTTCCCTTTTCTCTCTGTCCCCTTTCACAGAGACAAAATCAATTCTCACCTTTCTTCTTAGACCTTTTGACTGTTAGTCTGGACTCTTCCCCCTGCCATTCTTCAGTCTTTATTGAGATGCCTTCCTGTGTTTTTCTTATACCTTGAAGAAGATCACAGGTCTGAAATGACTGGCGAGTTTCTCCAGTATTTCTCTGTGTGTTATACTACAATCACAGCGTCTGAAGACTCTGAAACATTAGTTACCCTACTTCCTACAGTTCTACTTGCTTGTTTAAATTCTCCAACATTTTTGTGAATTGCCTTCAATCATTTAATGAGTTTGATTGAGACCTATTTTCTTTTCTCTGAACTTTAAAGAATATATTCCCAGTTTTCTCAATCATGTGGCAAACCCACAAGCCCTGGAATCAATTTAGTTAATCTATTGGACATTCCTTATGGCAAGAATATACTTTCTTCCACATGGAGATCAAAACAACAATATATTTCCAGTACTATTTGATGTAATTGCACTAAGGCTTCCTTTCTCCTGTAATCAATCTCTCTCAAAATAAAAGCTTAACAAACGTTTCACCTCCTGATTGTATGCTGACCTTCAGTGACTTGTGTCGCTGTAAATGTCAAAACTATTCAATCGCTTGCTATTTGATAAATGTTCTGCCGTTGTTATGTACACCAATGTGGATTACTTGACATTTTTCTACATTACTTTCCAATATATTGATTGAGATTTTTCTTCAAATATAAATGGATTTTGGAATATAGAGTATTCTGGAATATTAATATTGGTGCCCCAGATGAACTTTAACATAGTCTGGTCAGTCTGACCTGCACACTACCCATTTCACAGCACCTGAAATGGTCTGATCTCGGAAGTGAAGCAGGCTCAGGCCTGATCAGTACTTAGAGGGGAGACTGCTTAGGAACAGCAGGTGCTGTAGGTTTCTGTGAGGGGCGCTGGACAAAATGATGACTCTTTGTCTGCCTTATGGTAGACAAAAGTTAAAGAATTTCATGTCTGTTATATTCTAAATGTAGTATTACGTTACAATATTGGAACTGTAACCTTTTTCGTCTCATTAATTTCCCTTCATTTTAATTGACCATTCTGCTCTATTTTTTGTTTTGATTTCTTTTTGTTAGCTGGCTTGCCCTTCCAGCTGATTTCTTTTCTCACCACTTGCCCTTACTCTTTTCATAATATATTTTTCCTTCCTTACTTTATCAATAGGACAATGGGTTTTGTTTTGAATTCTTTTGCCTGAAAGGTTGAAATGACAATATTGATGTTGCTGATGTCCACTGGTTGTTAGCTGCATAAAAACAGAAGAAATAGGAGGTGATTTTTCACCCCATTTTGCCCATTCTGCTATTCTAAAAGTCATGGTGGTCTCCTATTTCAAAACCATTGTGCTGTCTAATCTCTCACTTGGCCCACCACATCCATGCCGACTGTACTACTCTCATCCATATTAATCCCACCTTCCAGGATTTGTTAAAAGCCTTCTTTGCCTAAGTGCTCATCTCGACACTGAAATACTGTCAGTGAATCTGCTTTTACCATCGTCTCAGGCAGAGCATTCCACATGTTCAATGGAAACAAAAACCATCAGATTCTCTATAGATCTCTTGCTCCAAATTTGTATCTTTGCTTTTCAGTTTTAACAAATATTTCCCACAGTCTACCCTATCTATACCCTTTATAATTTTATATAATTCGATCATGTCCCTTCTTAAATGACTTAATTTCTCAGTCTATTCTCATAACTGAAATACTTCCTCCCAGAAACATCCTGGTGAATCTCCCCTTTATCTTCTCCAATGCAATCACATCCATCCTACAGCAATAGTGACTAGAAATTCATGCAGTATTGCAGCTGAGATCTGACAAATGTTTCAATAAATTGGATCATAATCTCCATGCCTTTGTATTCAATGCCCTGACTAATGAAGTCCTGTATCTCATCTGTACAACCTCACATTTATCAGGATTAAAATCTATTTGTCATTTCTTAGCCCATTTCACCAACACTCCTGATTCCTTTCGTGTCAAAAAAAAATTAATTGATCTCTGACTTAAATGAAATCAGATTGAAACTCAAGATTCTTTCAACATTTAGATTTCCAAAGATTCACTACCTTTTAGAATGGAGATTTACAAGTTTTTTTGTGAAGAGAATTTATTTAGGGGTATTCAGAAAGATGGATAAACACACGTGACCTGTGTGGATTTTCTCTGGATGCTCCTATTTCCTCCCACTCTCCAAAAGCAGATAGGGTTGATATGATAATTGGGTGTGATTGAGTGACATGGATTTCATGGGCCAGAAGGGCTGTATTGTCAAAATTAAAAATTAAAATAAAGTTTGTTAGGTTAATTGGCCACATTGAATTGGTCTTATTTCAGTCAAATTGATGGGTTGTGGAGAGAAAAGTTTTCAGAAAGAAATAGTGGACAAATTGGCTTCTGTAAGTAAACATAGACTCTTTCTATGTCATGTGGAATTACAGAAGTTTTGACAGACTGTATTCCTCTAAATTTCTTTGAGAACTTTATATCTGTTTTGATACATATCAATGCATTGATTTTGTTATGGTTTAATTTAAGGATTTTCAGGTATCGTCCCTTGTGGGTTTAGGTGTTAAAGGCTCAACTGGACAGAAGGTGAGCTATACTTAACCTTATTTTGGCTATGGATCTCTTAGGACCATTATGGGTTTCCTTCCCAGTGAAACAGCCAAGTTTAATTGGTTTCTTTTCTGTACTTCTCCATTACTGGCTATAGAAAAAAACATAAAAATAGTTTATGATTTCCATCCATGCCCCCCTCTTAAATGTACTGTGTCCTCCAACCCCCCCCCCCCCACCCCACCAAGGAGGCCATATGATTCCCATTGAGAATAGTTAGTGTAGAGGATTATTGAGGTGGGAACATTTGGTAGAGGCCATTGCATTTTAGATAAATACATCATGGCTTCACGTCCAGAACAGTTATTAACAACAGTGTGTGAAAGCAAAGAGTCAGAATGTGCCTGAATACTTCTCAAAAATATGGAATTCAATGGTTGGATGTGGGAAAGTTGCTGCAATTTAGAGGTGGATATGAGGTGACTGGAAGGAGGGAGTTCGAGGAAGGTGGAAATACATGTTTAGTTGTGGATTTTGAAAAAAGATTATTGTTCAAGAACTCTGGAGTGCTTGCGATATTTGGGTCCTGATGGTGACCAATTCAGTAAAATCAGAAAATGCACGTGCCTTCAGGAATTTTAATTGAGAGCAGAACTCTTGGTCACAATTTAGAGCATGGAGATGAGTTGTTCTTCATTGCTTTTTTTGCCAAAATAGGAGATCAGTTGGGAATGGCAAGAGGCACTTAAGGCAGAGGTCGGAAACAGTGAGGGCAAGCAGAATCAAAAAAAAAAGTGGAGGAATGCGTGCTTAGGATAATGAAAGCTACAATATTCAATGTCTGACTTCCCTCGGAGCCTTTTCAAATCGCTTTTTTGTAGATCCACAAACAACTTTTAAAGAAAAGCATTGGTCATTTGTTTTTGCACATCATACATTATTACTTATACTTTTCAATGATTTTTAATCATCAGCTGAGCACATTTCAGAGCTATTGCCACACTTCCAACTTAGCGTGCCCTCTATCCTGTTTTAAGTTTAGAAATAGGTTAGAAACCCAATTTTGTCAAACAATTTACAAGCCTCTTGGCCAAATGTGCCATTAAATCTAAATGGAAATATGTAAACATGTTGAATTGCAATAATAACAGAGCCATTAATATGTGAGGCAAAATTTACTCAGAAATAAATATCAGTGGAGCTGCAGGTTATCATACCACCACAATCTTCACATAGAATCTGATGTTCCAGATTTCAATATTTTTTCAAGTCATGAATTTTTAATACAATCATGATTGAAACACTCATGAAACTTTTAACATCTCCTTAAACTCATATTTTCCACTGACACACAGTCGATACTTGGCCTGCTTGCAAGACAAAATACATTGAAATGTGACAGGCAACCAGTGACAGTTTAAATTGGAATTTACAGGATCGTAGCATTATCCCAATCACATATAACCTTTCCACCTGTTGGCTTACTGTGATTTTGACTTTAATTATTAGCATATTTCATCACTTTGTTTTTTTTAGTAAAACAGCATGGAGAGATATTCAATATTTTTTTCCTGTTCAAAGTTCCGATTTATTGTCAAAGCATATACATATGACATCACATACAGCCCTGAGATCCTCTTTCCTGCTGGCAAGGCAGAATCACCACCTATTGGTAATGAAAAAAACTACTCAAGAAGATACATACACATATAAACAAATAAAGAATTGTAAACAAACTGTGCAACACAGAGAGAAAAAGTAAGAGTGGTTAAATGAGTCCCTGAATGAGCTTGTGTTGAGGAGTCTGATGGTGGACGGGGAGTAGCTGATCCTGAACCTGGTGGTGTGAGTATTGTGACACCTCTACCTCATTCCTGATGGCACCAGTGAGAACAGAGTGCGTGCTGGGTGGTGTGGATCTTTGGTGATTGCTGCTGCTCTCCGCCAGCAGATGTTCTTAATGATGGGGAGGGATTTGCCTGTAATGCAAATGTCCTGATTGTATCCATGACCGTTTGCAGGACAACGCTCAGAAGTGTCCCAAACCAGGACGTGATGCAGTTGGTCAGCACACTTTTCAACACACATCTGTGTATGAATGGAAAACAGGAGAAGGATGGAGAAGATGCAAATATTTGATGCTGGTACACCATTTAGCAAAGGAAGCAACAATAAGTTATGTTTCTTAGTGCAATTAACATACAAATCAAAGAACACAACAGAATATGGATTTGTTACAGAATCAACAGTGAAATAGAGTTTAATTCAGACAAGTGTGAGGTGTTACACTTTGGGTGATCAAAGGTAAGGGGAATGTATTGTTACACATTGGAGGACATGCAAGTTTAAGGGAGATGTATGGGGCAAATAAGTTAAACGAAATGCAATATGTAGCTGCAACAGGCTGCCAGGAGTAGTGGTGGGAGGAGATACAATAAAACTCCTATTATCCAGAATTCAAGCAACTAGCAGCTTCAAGCAGCCAGCAAAGAAAAAAATGTGGAAAATAGATAGGTAAAAAATATGTTTTTTTAAAATGGCACACCTCCCCATCAGTTGGCCAATCATGCAGAATGCAAACTCAAGCAACCGGAATATTCATTTATCCAGTATCTACCAAGTGCCAGATATCAGGGGTTTTACTGAACAATTGTAGCATTTAAGAGGCTTCTCGTTAGCCACGTAAATGTTCAGAATAGAAACGTGGGGCAAAGGGCCTAATTCTGTGCTGTACTTTCTTTATTCTTTCAATGAACCAAGGTAAACCTCTGTTAGAAATAGATAAACCAACAGCCTGATAACCAGAACAGACAAGATTGGGGATTCCCTGGTTGATTCAAGCAGAGAGACAGTGGGGACAATTTTATTCTCTGTGTAACATAGGACAGCATGGATGGACTTCAATGCAGTAGGAATGGTGGAGAGTGGCACAGAAAGAAAATGAGTGCATGTTAGAAGCAGGTGTGGTTGTTTGCAAGAAGGACACATAGTGGTACGGCATGGTAAGATCATCACCACACAGGTCCCGAGGTTCTGGCTCAAACCTGTCCTCCAATGAAGTCCTCGTGTGGTATTCACATTCTTCCTGTGATGATGTCTGTTTCTTCTGGGTGTTCTACTCTCATCCGATATCTCAAAGGCATACACATCTAGATGCCAATTGGCCCCAAGTGTGTAGATAAATGGTAGAATCTGGGAGGGAGGGAGGAAGAGGTTGATGGGAATATGAGAAGAACAGGTTACAGTTGGGGAATAGGACAATATAGTATGGGACAATATAGCTTTGATAGGCTAAAGCAGCCATTTTAATGGGGCCCATAGCACATCTAAGGGGGAACCACAGACTTAAAAGATAATTTTTAAATATGTTTTTTTACATAGTCATTGAAGGAATGAAGTACGGAAGAAAAAAAATGCAACTTGACTGCTTCACAGGGAAGGGGTCCCTTAAACTTTGAATTCCAAAGGGGGACATAGCCAAAATAACAGTAGATAATGTGTCATCATATGTATATACTGTGCTGTGTATGACTGGCTGGCCCTCCCACTGATGATTTGCTCCCTAATGACTCCTCTCCTTTTGACCTGGCCATAAAGGTCAACCTCCCTTCCCAGGTCCTCCATTGGTGCACATGGAGTCAGAACAGCTATAATCTAATGTCTAATAAAGCCTATTGTTCACCTCACTCAGTTTTTGGTGTTATTGATAGTGTAATGATTTGCATGGCCACTAGCAAGGACTTGATTATAGTTACTGTTTGATTAGACATGGCTGCCATCAGGGTGGTGACACACAGAGAATGTAAGATCTGTAATGGAGGCTTGCAGCCTAATGGCTTGCCTCATGTGCTGTTTACATCAACTTTAATGTAAAGAACATTTTCCTTCATCCATGTCTTGTCTAAGAACTCACATACGAATACAAGATAAAACAGATAGAATACATCAATTTAATGCACATTATTCTTGCCACATGAGATGGACAAGGTGTTGATATCCAACAAGCTAGACATTGATCCTCAGGCATCAGCAGCTGCTGAACTTCCTTGAGGTTGCTGCGAGCCTGGTGGACGTGGATGAAAAGAGGCTCAAGGTCCTACAAGCGAGGGTGGGCCACCAAGCGTACCAGGTGATCAGGAGCTGCACATCCTATGCAGAGGCAATGGCTGAACCCGCATCCTCTACTGATCTCGAGTGAATGAGTTAATTTTAAATTTTGACAATACAGCCCTTCTGGCCCATGAAATCCATGTCACTCAATCACACCCAATTATCATATCAACCCTATCTGCTTTTGGAGAGTGGGAGAAAATAGGAGCATCCAAAGAAAATCCACACAGGTCACGTTTTCTCCTGGCCTCAAGAAAGCAGCAGCCTGGTGAGTCTATGGATGAGTTCCTTTGGGCCCTGTACAACCTGGGGAGAGACTGCTGGAGTGCTGTGTCGGCACCCGTGCCTGCAGCCCAGTGCATGGAAGAGTTGGTCCGTGATGCCTACTTGTCCGGGATGAAGTCTGCCTACATCCGTCAGTGACTGCTCGAGGACGTCAAGCTTCCCATGAAAAGAACATTTCAGCTAGCCAGAACTCTCGATTCAGCCCAGGCACTACCATTTTGGGAGCCCGTGGAACAGACCACTGCCACGCAATCTGACTATGATCCCACCGCCACTGCTGTCTCATCAATCGGACACTTGAAGACTCTGCCCTGCTAAAGAAGCCACCTGCTTGGGATGCAGAAAGGAAGGAGACTAGCAGCGCATCTGTAAGTCCAAACCCTCCCATGTGTGCAGTACTCCATGTGCCCCTGGGGTGGGCCATCGATCCTGACATCACTTCCAAACCTGAATAGCTCTACCACATGCACAACCCGAGAGTCACCATCTTACCGGACTTCTGCCTTCTTCTCCCTCATGGATGACATCACCTCCATTTTCCTCCTTCTTGCCTGAGATGACAGCGGGGTCAATGTTGAGGCTACCATCTTACGGATTGGGCCTCCCTTCTGACAGCGACGATGACCCAGTCCTGGGTTCGATCACACTCAAGCAAGACAGTCCCCACCCGATCGCCCATTCGATGATGGAGATAGAGGTAAATGGGAAGACAACTAACTGCCTGTTTGACAGTGGGAGGACAGAGAGTTTCATCCAACCAGCAAGCTCTCTCTCCTGGTTAGACCCACGAGTGGCACCGTCTCAATGGCCGCTAAGGACAAATCTGCAGTAATCTGCGGGTATTGTGTAGCGTTGTTATCGGTGGGGGGAAAACACTAAGATAACTTCCATTTATTTGTAATGCCAAGCTCTGTGCATCGATTCTCCTGGGACTTCACTTCCAGAGCCAGTTTAGAAGTGTCACAATGGCATTCGGAGGACCACAACCACCCATAATGGTACACCACTCCCATATAACTACATAAAAATTACAGTACAAAAACAGGCCCTCTGGACCCCTCTTATCTGAACTGATCTAAGTGAACTCCTCTAGTCCCACCTATCTGCAATTTGCCCATAGCCCTCCAATCCCCTCCCATCCATATACCTATCCATAAATGACAAAGTTGACTTTGATGCGATCACCACTTCTGGAAGGTCATTCCACTCAGCCATCACTCTCTGAGTGAAGAAGTTCCCTCTCACGTTACCTCTAAAATTTTGCCCCCAACTCTTAACTCGTGACCTCTTGTTTGAGTCTTACCTACCCTCAAGGGGAAGAGCCTATTCACATCTACTCTCTCTATCCCTCTCATAATTTTAAATACCTCTATCAAATCCCCCCCTCAACCTTCTACACTCCAATGAATAATGACCTAATCTACTCAATCCTTCTTTGTAATCCAGATTCTGAAATCCAGGCAACATTTTAGTAAATCTCCTCTACACTCTCTCTACCTTATTGATATCCTTCCTATAATTTGGTGACCAGAACTGTAAACTCTAAATTTGGCCTCACCAATGCCTTGAATAGTCTCAACATCACTTCCCAACTCCTATATTCTCTGCTTTGATTTATAAAGGCCACCACACCAAAGGTTTTCTTCACAACATGAGATTCTACCTTCAAAGAACAATGAACCATTATTCTGAGATCCTTCTGTTCTACTCCAGTCTTCAATGCCCTCCCCTTCAATGCATATGTCCTGTTTTGATTATTTTTTCCAGAATGAAGCACATCATACTTATCTACATTAAACTCCATCTGCCACCTTTCAGCCCACTCTTCTAAACAGTCTAAATCCTTCTGCAATCTCTGAAAACCTTCTTCACTATCACAACTCCACCTATCTTAGTATAATCTGCATATTTATGAACCTAATTTACCACTCTATCATCCAAATCATTAATAACAAGGAACCCAATACCGATCCCTGAGGCACACCGCTTGTTTCCGGCCTCCAACCTGATAGACAGTTATCCACCATGACCCTCTGGCATCTACCTTCTAGCCACTGTTGAACCCGTTTGACTATCTCAATATTCATACCTGTGCCTGAACCTTCTTTACCAACCTTCCATGTGGAACCTTATTGAAGGCCTTTCTGAAATCCATATAGAAAACATCTACTGCTCTACCCTCATAAACATTCCTAATCACTTCCTCAAAAAATTCAATAAGATTTGTCAAACATGACCTTCCATGCACACACCCATGCTGAGTATTCCTGATCAGACCCTGTCTCTCTAGATACTTATATATCTTTCTTTGGCTTGGCTTCGTGGACGAAGATTTCTGGAGGGGTATGTCCACGTCGGCTGCAGGTTCGTTGGTGACTGACAAGTCCAATGCGGGACAGCCAGGCACAGTTGCAGCGGTTGCAAGGGAAAATTGGTTGGTTGGGGTTGGGTGTTGGGTTTTTCCTCCTTTGACTTTTGTCAGTGAGGTGAGCTCTGCGGTCTTCTTCAAAGGAGGTTGCTGCCCGCCGAACTGTGAGGCGCCAAGATGCATGGTTGGAGGCGATATCAGCACACTGGCAGTGGTTCAACTTATATATATTATATCTAAGAATACCTTCCTTTAGCTTACCGACCACCAACGTCATACTTACAGTCCTATAATTGCAAGGCTTACTCCTCAAACTCTTTTTAAACAGAGGAACCACATGTGTGATATGCATATCCTCCAGCACTATTCCCCTCTCTAATTACTTTTGAAAAATCGCTGTCAGAGCCTCTGCTATTTCTTCCATGACTTCCCTCAAGGTCCTAGGGAAAATCCCATCTGGACCTGGATCCTTATCCACCTTTATATGCTTCGAAAGCTCCAGGCACAAACTAATGGCCACTTTCCCCTATCTGGACAATGTCACCATCTGCAGCTCCTCATTCATGACCCCTACATTTTTTATAATCACCCCTTTTGTTTCCCTTATCTTTTACAATTCAATATCCTTCTCCCTATTGAATACCGATATCTCGCACATCTCATTTGTCTCCACAAATAGTTGTCCGCTGATTCTCTAAGGGACCAATTTTATCCTTCACTCACCTTTTGCTATTTACATATTTGTAAAAATCCTTCAGATTTATTTTCATCCTGTTCACTACAGCCACCTCGTACCTTCTTTTCACTATCCTAATTTCTCTCAAGATTCTTTTTACAATCCATCTTGCTCCAAACATCTTGTTTACACCTTGTTTCGTATATTTAATATAGGCCTCCCTTTTTATTCAAACCAAATTTCTAATATCCCTTGAAAACCACAGCTCTCTCAAACTTTTGGCACTGCCTTTTATCTTAACAGGAACATAAAGATTCTGTACCCTCAAAATCTCACCTTTAAAAGTCCTCCAATTCTCCTCTGCCTCTTTCCCATAAAACAAATGATCCCAATCCACTCCTCACAAATCCTTTCTCATCTCATCAAATCTGGCTTTTCCCCACTCAAAAACCTCAATCTTTGGACCAGACCTATCCCTTTCCATAAATATATAGAAACTAATGACACTATGACCCGAAGTGCTCCCCAACACATACCTCTGTCACCTGCCCTATCTCATTCCCCAACAGTAGATCCAACACTGCCTCTTCTCTACTTGGTACCTTCTCTAGTTGCCTCTCTCAGCCAGCTGGCCAGTCCCACCTGTGGCCTCTCCATCCTCCGTGTACCCCCTCCATCATTATTTGAGAACCTGACCCCATACTGCAAGCCCATTGTGACAAAGAGTAGGTGCTATAGCGTTGAGGACAGGAAATTTATCAAGTCCGAGGTACAGCGACTCCTGGTGCAGGGGATCATAGCCCACAATTCCAGTCCATGGAGAAACCAAGTTTTGGTGGTCAGGGGTGGGAGTAAGCCTTGAATAGTGATCGACTACAGCCAGACGATCAACTGATTCACAAAACTAGATGCCTACTCCGGCTGCCCTTCGGAATCACTAACAATGTCTCTGTGTTCCAAAGGGGGATGGATCAGATGGTAGACAGGCACAAACTAATGGCCACTTTTCCCTATCTGGACAATGTCACCATCTGCAGCTACGACCAGCAGGACCATAACGCCAATCTTGCTAAATTCCTCTGCACAGCAGAGTCCCTGAATTTGACTTACAACAAGGAGAAGTGTGTGTTTAGCACTACTCACCTGGCTCTCCTTGGATGCATCGTAGCACATGGTGTCATGGCCCCGGACCCCGACCTTATGCGTCCTCTCACGGAGCTCCAGTCCCACACAGCCTCAAGGTACTCAGAAGGTGCCTGGGGTTCTTTTCGTACTATGCCCAATGGATGCCTAATTACACTAATAAACCCTACCCCTGATAAGAGCCAAACCTTCCCCCTATCAGCAGAAGCCCGGGTGGCATTTACCCAAATCAAAGGAGACATCATGAAAGCTATGATACATGCCGTGGACAAATCCATCCTTTCCAGGTGGAAAGTGATGCCTCCGACTTCACGCTGGTCACCACTCTCAACCAGACGGGCAGGCCAGTGACATTTTTTTCCCCACACATTTTCTGCCCTGAGACATGGCACTCCTTCATCGAGAAGGAGTCACAGGCGATTGTTGATGCTGTACGCTACTGGCATCCCTACCTGGCTGGGAACATTTTTACCCTGCTCTTGGACCAACAAGCTGTGGCCTTTATGTTCAACACCAAACTGCGGGATAAAATCAAGAACGATAAAATCTTGAGGTGGAGAATCAAGCTCTCCACCTACAACTATGATATCCTATACCAGCCGGGCAAGCTGAACAACCCCCCCCCCCCCCCCCCAGATGCCCTATCCTGAGGGATGTATCACCAGTCCACATATCAACTGCCTCAAATTCCTCCATGACAGCATCTGCCACCCTGGGGTCACGAGACCTGTTCCACTTCATAAAAGCTCGGAACCTCCTGTACTCCATCGAGAATGTCAGGTCTCTGACTAGACACTGTCGGTTCTGCATAGAATGTATACCGCAATTCTTCTGGACCGACAAGTCACACCTCATCAAAGCCACTCGGCCCTTTGAACAACTCAGTGTCGATTTCAAGGGCCCCCTGCCCTCGTCCAATAGAAATGTCTATTTCCTCAATGTTATCAACGAGTTCTACAGATTCCCCTTTGTCATCGCCTGTCCACACAAGACTGCAGCCACTGTCATCAGGGCACTCTGTAGCATATTAACTCTTTTCAGGTACACAAACTATATCCATCGTGACCAGGGGTCGTCATTCATGAGCGACAAGCTGTGGCAGTATCTGTTGGCCAGAGGTATAGCCACCAGTAGGACTACAAGCTACAATCACAGGGGAAACAACCAGGTGGAGAGAGAAAACACCACCATTTGGAAGACAGTCCTCCTGGCCCTTAAGTCAAAAGGCCTGGCAGTGTCCCACTGGCAGGAAGTCCTGCCAAAGCACTTCATGCTATCTGATCCCTCCTGTGCACCACTACTAACATGATCTGGCATAAACACATCTTTTCCTTCCCCAGGAGGTCGGTGACCAGAACCACCCTGCCACCCTGCTCACATCCCTGGCACCCATCCTGTTGCGAAAACATGTGAGAGACCATAAGATCGACTTGTTGTTTGAAGAGGCGCAGCTCCTTCTCACAAATCCACAATATGCCTATGTCCAGTACCCCAATGGCGATGAGGACACCGTCCCTATCTGGGACCTGGCATGTGCCGGAGACCCCTACCCTCCCCCCGACAGTCCAGACCCTACCTACATCCAAACTACTTTCCTCAGGAACTAGGTATAGATCGATGACGTTCCGCAGGCCCACATACCATACACCAACAACCCCCTTCCAGTTGCTCCAACCATTACATTCAACCAAACCCCACCCCCTAAAGAGACGGCCCTACCACCCCAGCCTCAAGACACACGACCAGCAACAGAACTGAGCAATTCACCACCGCCGGAGCTATGTAGGTCACAGAGGCTGAGGAAACCACCCAAGTGGCTGAACTTCTCAGACTTTAACCCAATGGGGTTTTGTTTTAAAAGTGGGGGTGAATGTGGTGATGTGAATATACTGTGCTGTGTACAAGTGGTTGGCCCGCCCACTGATGTCTTGCTCCCCAGTGACTCCTCCCCTTATGACCTGGCCATAAAGGTCGACCTCCCTTCCCCTGTCCTCCATTCGAGGACATGGATTCGAGCCAGCTACAATCTAATGTGTATTAAAGCCTAAAGTTCACCTCACTCAGTCTTTGGTGTTATTGATAGAGTGTATCAGAATGGCAGTGCTAAAGCATTTTGAAAGAACTCTGAAGTATTGCCTAAGTATTGCTAAGTATCCAGACTGATCACAGGAAAAGGAAATGGCAGATGTATCAAGGTCTTCTTGGGTGCACTGCAAGTGGGTAAATCTGAATCTCGCAGTCAGACAACAGCAATTAGATACACACTGGTAACAAAACCAGAAAATGCTGGGAGTATTTGAGAAGTCAAACAGCACATGTGAAAAGTCAAATGGAGGTAACGGTTCAGGTTACAGGTCCTTTAGCAGAACTGAGACTAAACTTTGTTTCTCTTTCCATGGGTGCTGTCTGAGCTGTGGGGTGTTTCCAGTGTTTTCAACTTTGATTGCTGGCTTCTTCAGTGTTCTGATTTTCAGAAAGACTGACTGTCATCAGTACAGTGAGAGACAGAGGCAAATAATGGGAGATTTAAGCAAAATGGAATTAATAAGTCTTGACTATGGTGACATCACAGTTTTAGCAGTGAACAGGACATGTACAAAGAAGATACAGAGGCAATATAGAAGCATATAATCAGACACATAGGTCTTTCAAAATTCACAGAGAGAGAATGGAAATGTTCTTAATAATACTCACAATAATTCTGAAAGTAGAGAATTATATGAGATGTGCAGACAGTGAAAGGTCCCATAATAGTGTACAAGAAGACTGTGATATTGACAGACTGGCTCTGTCTATTGCAGAATATAAATGGGTGCTTGATGGTCAGTGCAGTCTCAATGGGCCTAAGTGCCCATTTCCATGATGTATCCCTCTATGACTCTAAAGTCTGTGCAGAATATGGAGCATTATCTCACTCCACAGCAGAACGTTAGGCACAAGAATTATATAGAGTAGTTAGAACAATAGAATGTTACAGCACAGAAACAGACCCCGTCAGCTCTTCTCATCTGTACTGAACCTTTTTTTGTTGCCTAGACCCCTTGACCTGCACACAGTCCACAGCCCTCCATACCTCTCACATCCACTTACATGTCAAAATTCTTCTTAAATGTTAAAATTGAACCCGCATTCACCACTTCAGCTGGCAGCTCATTCGACACTCCCACTACTCTCTGTGTGAAGAAGTCCCCCCAACCTGAGCTTTTCCCCTTTCACTCTTAACCCAAGTCCTCAAGTTTGAATCTCACATAACCGCAATGGAAAAAAAGCCTATCTACATTTACTCTATCTGTCCCCCTCATAATTTTAAATGCATCTATCAAATCTCCCCTTGTTCTTCTATGCTTCAGGGAATAAAGTTCTAACCCATTCAACCTTTCCCTGTAACTCAGTTCCTGAAGTTCGCACAATATCCTATAAATCTTCTCTGAACTCTTTAAACTTACTGATAACTTTCCTGTACTCAGGTGACCAAAATTGCACACAATACTTCAAATGTGGCCTTCCAATGTCTTGTACAAATTCACCATACCATCCCAACTCCTATACTCAGTACTTTGATTTATGAATGGCAATATGTCAAAAGCTCTCTTTACAATCCTGTCCACCTGTGATGCCACTTTCAGGGAATTATTTGTATCTATTTTCCCAGATCCTTCTGTTCTACCACACTCTTCAGTGCCCTACCATTTATTGTATATATCCTTTCTTGGTTTGTCATTCCAAAATGCAACAACTTGTCTGCATTGAATTCCATCCTCCATTTTTTCAGCCCATTTTTTTTTAGCTAGTCCAGATCCCTCTGCAAGCTTTGAAAACCTTCTTTACTGTCCACAACACCTCCAATCATAGTGTTATCTAAAAACTTGCTGATCCAATTTACCACATAATCATCCAGATTTTTGATATAGATGACACCGATCCCTGAGACACACGACTTGTCACAGGCCTCCAGTCTGAGAAGCATTCATCCACCATTACTCCCTGGCTTCTTCCATCCAGCCATTGTCAAATCCATTTCCCTTGTTCACTATTATTTTTGAGTATTTGAACCTTCCTATCTAACCTCCCATGTGGGACTTGTCAAAGGTTTTACAAAAATCCATGTAGACAACATCCACAGATTTTCCTGTATCACATGGTAACCTCCTCAAAAAACTCTGTAAGATGGTTAAACATGTTCTACCACACATAAAGCTATGTTGACTATCCCTAGTCAATTTCTGGTTATCCAAGTCATTGTATATCCTATCTCTTAGAACATTTTCCAATAATTTACCTACTACTGATGTCAAGCTCACTGACCTATAATTTACAGGGTTAGTTTTGAAGCCTCTTTTAAATAATGAAACAACATGAGCCACCCTCCAGTCCTCCAGCACCACTATTTCTAAGGACATTTTAAATATTTCTGCCAGAGTTCCTGTAATTTCTACACTAGCCTCCCTCAGGGTCCAAGAGAATATCATGTCAGGCTCTGGTGATTAAACCATACTTATTTGCTTTTAGACTGTAAGAACTTCCTCCTCTTTAATCTGTATAGGTTCTATGACTTCACTGCTTGTTTCCCTTACTTCCCACAACTCTATGCCCGATGAAAATAAAAGCCATTTAAGATCTCCCTCATTTCCTTTGGCTTCATACAAAATTGACCACCCTGATCTGCAAGGGGACTAATTTTGTCCCTTACTATCCTTTTGCTCTTAATATACCTATAGAAACCCTTAGGATTTTCCGATACATTGTCTGCCAAAGCAACCTCATGTCTTTAATCCTTCCTGATTTCTTTGTTGAGATTTGTCTTACATTTTATATTCCTCAAATACCTAATTTGCTCTGTGTTGCCTAATATACACAATACACCTGCTGTACTCTGTACACCTGCTATACATTTCCCTCTTCTGTTAAACCAGATCCCCAATAGCCATCAAAAACCTACGACTATTAACCTTGCCTTTAATCCTGGCAAAAAAACATACAAATTCTGTACTCTCAAAATTTCACCTCGCACATCCTTGCCCATAAACAACTTATCCCAATCTAGACTTCCTTATTTCCTCAAAATTGGCCTTTTTTTCCAATTTAGAATCTCGACCAGAGGCCCAGACTGATCCTTCTCCATAATTAACTTGAACTAATGGCATTATGTCAGAATGTTCCACTACACATACTTCTGTCACCTCCCTGTCTCTTTCCCCAATAGGAGATCCAGTATTGCACTCTCCCTAGTTGGTACCTCTTAATGTTGATTTAGAAAACTTTCTGGAACAAATTTGACAAACTCCAAGCCATCCATCCCTTATTCAGCAGTCACTATGTGGAAAGTTAAAATAGCCGATCACAGCCTTCGGTTTCCAGCAGCTATCTTATCCCTCTACAGATTTGCTGCTCCAATTCTCATTGGACAGTCAATAATACAATCGCATGAGTGTAGTCATGCTGTTCCCATTCTTCAGCTCCACCCATATAGTCTCAGTAGATGAGCCCTTTGGTCTGTCCTGCCTGAGCACAGGTGTGATATTTTCCCTGATGTGCAATGCCACTCCTCCCCCTTTCAAACCCCCATTTGATTAAGTCTAAAGTAACAGAAGCCTGGAACATTGAGTTACCATTCCTGGTCCTCCTTCAACCAAGTTTCACTAATGGCCACAATGTATAATTTCATATTTGAATCCATGGTCTAAGCTTGTCTCCTTGCATTGAAATAGATGCATCTGAGAACATTTCAACCATGTACAACCCACCGACTTCTAATGGTACATGCAATTTTTAACATCATAATTTCCCTCTTCCACTCCTCTATTGGCTCTGACACTCTGGTTCCCATCCCCCTGCAAATCTAGTTTAAACCAACCAGAGCAGCACAATATAAATTAGGCATTGCAACTTCGGCAATTCCTGGGTTTTGGAATTCACCAGATAAATTTATCTGTGTCTTAATGAATTCCATCCAACTAATTCTTTGGCTTGGCATCGCGGACGAAGATTTATGGAGGGGTATGTTCACATCTGCTGCAGGCTCGCTGGTGACTGACAAGTCCGATGCGGGACAGGCAGGCACGGTTTCAGTGGCTGCAAGTGAAAATTGGTTGGTTGGGGTTGGGTGTTGGGTTTTTCCTCCTTTGTCTTTTGTCAGTGAGGTGGGCTCTGCAGTCTTCTTCAAAGGAGGTTGCTGCCCACCAAACTGTGAGGTGCCAAGATGTACAGTTGGAGGCGATATCAGCCCACTGGCGGTGGTCAATGTGGCAGGCACCAAGAGATTTCTTTAAGCAGTCCTTGTACCTCTTCTTTGGTGGCCAGTGGAGAGCTCGCCATATAACACGATCTTAGGAAGGCGATGGACCTCCATTCTGGAGACGTGACCCACCCAGCGCAGTTGGGTCTTCAGCAGCTTAGATTCGATGCTTGCAGACTCTGCCATCTCGAGTACTTCGATGTTGGTGATGAAGTCACTCCAATGAATGTTGTAGATGGAGCGGAGACAGCGCTGATGGAAGCGTTCTAGGAGCCGTAGCTCCTACGGCTACGGCTCCTAGAACGCTTCCATCCAACTAATTATAAATACAGAAAGAAACATTTGACCCATCTTGAAAAATTGGAATCTCAGTGGGGAAAAAAAAATAAAATTGCAACACTTAAACCTTGGCAGCACATGGCATTAATTCTTGTGACAGAAACAATGAGAGTCATTAATTTGAAGAGACAAGCTGCTACATAGGCAAGATGAAGGGAAACAGAATGATCATCCATAATTCCCAAACTTCAACAACAAACCAAAGCAGTGTGACCAATGCAATCACAAGCAGAGAGTTGAACATCTAGCATGAGCTGGGTGTTTGATGTGAGGAGTGGAGGGTGGTAACAATGGGATAATCTGTATGAAATTGGTCATTTCAAATAAATAGAATTACATCTCTACAGCAATTCTGCCTTAAGGCTGAAGCCCTTTCTCAAGGCTCATAAGTGGAGCAACTCAGGAAACCTGGATGAAGGGTTCTAGCCTGAACAACTACTTCCCTTTTTCTCCCACACATGATGCATGACCCAATGAGTTCCTCCAGCAGATTGTGTAATGTGGGTAAAGAGGATTAGTGCAGATTGATACAATGGGTGGTGTGAATCTGGTGGCTGAAGTGCCAGTTCTGCTCTGCAGTTCCCATCCTTTCTGCTTTTGGGATTAGTTGGTTTTGTGACTGTCCCATATCAAAAGAACAGCATTTTGAGAATAAACAAGCTCTGAAAACATACAACAATGTATGGTACATCTGAATCAATGAAGAGACCTGTGGACCTATTTGCCTGATATGTTGAATTAGAGGCAGAATTGTTCTATTACACAATACCATGCAAAGGAATTTCAAGTGTGGTTGAGTTTGCTGAGATTGAAATAGATTTAAGAAGACTTCATTGATGAATTAAAAATGAGAAAATTGAATCAAGTGCAGATTTTGAAAGGCAAAGCATTTTCGTTGTGATAAATGACAGTCACGATTCCTTTTCTGTATTACCATATTATAAACATATTAAAGAGAAATAATAAGAAAAAAGACTTTAGGGTGATTTTTGAATTTGTTTTAAAACAATGCCAGTGAAGTGTTAGATGATATAGGACAAAGAAAATTCCTTAGTTTCTGGAGATATCAGATCAGTCTAATTACCGGTAATTCACTTTTGGTCACATGACCATTGAGTTCCAAATCACCAAGAGATAATATCATTCCACATCATCATATATATCTAATTAAACATTCTGATAAAAAATACAATATAAACGGAGACTTTCATCACCATTGATCATGTTTCAATTGTATAGTTAATGATTGCCACTTTGCTTTTTACCATAAACATTTTCTCAAGAAATTGATGTCCAACAATTCCAATTCATTCCATTGCAATATTGGTGATAAGACATACAGTCCAAATGAACTGAACCTGTTCGGGCCATCCTTCATCGGAAATGCTCGAGAAACGTCTGTCTTTTGAGCACATTGAAGCAGGACTTCAAACAGAATATAATGAACCTTTCTTAAGTATGGAACCAAAACCAAAACCCTTCATTGACTTTTAATCCTCCAAATGATCTCAAATGATCCCAAATGATCATGATCTCAAACATCACATAATAAGCTTCTCCTGATTCAAGTGCTGAAAACCAATGAAATGGGAATGTGGGGAGGATAAAGTGGGATTGGTATAGTCATACAACTCTAGAGCCTGACAGCATGGAAACAAGACCTTTGGCCCATCTAATCTATGTCAACCTATGTTCCAACTATGCCCATCGACATGCACCTGAACCATGCCCCTCCCATCCATGCACCTTTCTGTAATGGATAGGCAGCATCCACCACCTGTTCAGAGGACACACAACCAGCCAAACAAGGTCAAAGACTCACCCCAAGCCATCAAGGTTACCCTTACGACTGGCCCACCTAAATCACCAGGTACTGCAGTCCAGGCAGCCCGCCCAGACACAGCCTTCACCTTCACCTTCACCCAATTGGCCCAAGTGAATCACCTCAGTTCACCCCTGCTGAGCCCTTGCACTTGGCTTTGAGCCATCGGCCACAACAACCAACGGGGCCCACATTGACACTTATGATTAGCCCCTCAGCTTGCCTACAGAACTATAAAGGACCATGTGCTCCTTTGTTCTGTCTCTTGGGGCTGCTTGTGGAATGTAAGTATCACCTTCCACACTGGGTTTGGGTGAGTCTCGAGGCTAGGTAGCTAGAGCCGTGTCAGTGCCAGTCAAGGGATGGGGGTACGTAATATCACCTTGATTTGATTGTTGAATGTTTATGCTCTTGTAATTTCTCCAGTTTCTGTCGGATTCCCCCTCATCATCTGAAAGTGTTCTCTACGTATTGTGTATGTGTTGAAGTTTGCTGAACATATCAACACTGTTATCCCATTTCCATCCCTGAAATAAATGTATGCTTTGTACCTGCACTTTCATCTGGTTCTTAATCTGTGGGACCCACACGAGCCCGAACAATGCTATTTAAGATATTCTTAAATTTTGAAATTGTCTGAATTCATCACTTCAGCTGGCAGCTCATTCCGTATTGTCAACACTCTCTGAGTGAAGTTATCCAAATGTTCTCCATGAACATTTCATCTTTTACTCTTAATCAATGTCCTCAAGTTCTTGTCTCACCCTCTCAACCTCCGTGTAAAAAGCCTGCATGCATTTACACTATTTGTACCCCTCATAAGTTTGCATACCTCTCTATCAAATTTCAACTCATTTTCCAACACTCCAGGAAAAAAAAGTCCACACCTACTCAACCTTTCCCTGTAACTCAATTCCTCAATTTCTGGCAACATCCTTTTAAATCTTCACTGCACTCTTTCAATCTTATTGATAACTTTCCTGCAGGGAGATAAGCAAAACTGAATACAATACTCCAAATTTGGCCTCACCAATATCTCATACAACTTCCACATAATATTTCAACTCCTATGCTCAATACTTTGACTTTTGAAGGCCTATGTGCCAAAAGCTCTCTTTATGACTCTATCTCTCTGTGATGCCACTTCCAATCAATGGTGCATTGGTATTCCCAGAACCCTCTGTTCTACAGACTTTCACAGTACCCTACAGATTACTGTGAAAGTCCTACCCTAGTTTGTCCTCCTAAAGTGAAACACTTTAACATTAAATTCCATCTGCCATTCTGGGTGACAGTTAGCACAATGCTATCACTGTAGCAGCAACCCATGTTTAAATCTGGTGCAGTATGAAAAGAGTTTGTCATTCTCCCTTTGACTGCACGCATTTTCTCCAGGTGCTCACGTTTCTTGTTGTTTCATCTTGTATTCGTATGTGTGAGTTCTTAGACAACACATTGGCGAGGGAAGAGTTCTTTAAAGTTGTTGTAAACAGCACCATGAGGCATGCCATGAGGCTGCAAGCCTCCATTATGGATCTTGCATGCTGTGTATCCTGCTCTCTGTCCGCCCCCTGCTGGCAGTCAAGTCTAATCAAACAGTAACTATAATCAAGGCCTTGCTAGTGGCCATGCAAATATGATCACTATCATTACACTTGTCACCCTCCATAAAACACATGCAGTTTGAAAGTTAATCAGGGTATTGGATTGGCACAGGCTTGTGCGCTGTAAGTCCAAACTAAATGTGATAACCATTTTTTCCAGCTGGACAAATCCCCCTGTAATCCTCATTGTCCACCTGACCTCAAATCTACATGTAATCATCTAATTGACTACATTGTCACCCAGATTGTTGTTATAAATGAAAAATAGCAATGGACCTAGCACCAATATCTGAGGCACTGCACTGGTCACAGGCCTCCAATCAGAGCAGAAATCATCTATCTAAGAGGAATACAAAGAAAGGTATACAAAATGCTCCAAAACATAAAGCTGGAGGATACATCTAGAGGACAGTCTATACTTTAGATGAATGGTTTACAGTTGAAATAGTTATTCCAGATACAGACAGAAACATGAGGGTATTTTTTTCAAACAAATGATTAAAGCCTGGAGTCTACCTGATGCATCTACTGGTGGAGAGAGATTCAAATGCAAATTTTAAAGAGAGCTGAACAGGTATCTAAAAGGAACATTCTTTTTTTTTAAATATTTGTTTATTTTTCACACTATGAACCATATTAACCAAAAAACATTTCCCTCTTGAATATACTCAGTGTCATTTTCTCCCCTTTTTCCCCACTCCCTTCCCTCCCTCCTTCCCACCCCCTCCCTAACCACTGAACGTTCAACATAGACAAAACAATAAATCCATTAAACAACGTAATCACACAATGAAAATAAACAAGAAAATTGTGTCATCTACTTTTACACACTGAGTCAGTTCATTTCGTCTTCTTCTCATTCTATCATTTTAGGGGGTGGAGGTCCATGTTAGGCCCTCTCTGTTGTGTTCCATGTACGGTTCCCAAATTTGTTCAAATAATGTGACTTGATTTTTTAAGTTATATGTTAATATTTTCCAATGGAATACATTTATTCATTTCTATGTACCATTGCTCTACTCTCGGGCTCTCTTCTGATTTCCAGGTTGACATTACACATTTTTTTGCTACAGCTAAACTATCATAATAAATATTTTTTGTGCTTCATCCAGTTTGAGGCCTAATTCTTTACTTCTTATATTTCTTAGAAGAAAGATCTCTGGATTTTTTAGTATGTTGCTTTTTGTGATTTTATTTAATACCTGATTTAGATCTTCCCAATACTTTTCCACTTTCTCACATGCCCAAATTGCATGTACTGTTGTTCCGATTTCCTTCTTACAGCAAAAACATCTATCTGATACTGTTGGGTCCCATTTATTTAACTTTTTGGGCATGATATATAGCCTGTGTAATCAATTATATTGTATCATGTGTAACCTCGTGTTTACTGTATTTCTCATATTTCCAGAGCATAGCTTTTCCCATATTTCATTTTTATCTTTATTTTTAGATCTTGTTCCCACTTTTGTTTGGGTTTGCAGCTTATTTCATCATTTTCTTTCTCTTGCACCTTGATGTACATGTTTGTTATAAATCTTTTAATTATCACTGTATCTGTAATCACATATTCAAAGCTGCTTCCTTCTGGTAACCTCAGTCTGCTTCCCAATTTGTCCTTTAAGTAGGTTTTCAGTTGGTGGTATGCAAACATTGTACAGTGAGTTATTCCATATTTGTATTTCATTTGTTCAAATGATAATAAATTATTTCCCAAAAAACAATGTTCTATTCTTTTAATCCCTTTTTCTTTCCCATTCTCTAAAGGAAAGGTTATCTATTGTGAAAGGGATTAGTTGATTTTGCGTCAATAATAATTTTGGTAGTTGGTAATTTGATTTTTTCCCTTTCTACGTGAATCTTCTTCCAAATGTTGAGCAGATGATGCTGTACTGGTGAACTTCTATATTGCACCAGTTTTTCATCCCACTTAGAAAGTATATGGAAACATAGAAACATAGAAGATAGGAGCAGGAGTAGGTCATTCGACCCTTCGAGCCTGCTCCGCCATTCAACGAGATCATGGCTGATCTTAAAGTTCAGTACCCTGTCCCCGCCTTCTCTCCGTAACCTTTAATACCCTTATACTGAAGAAATATATCTAATTCCCTCTTAAATATATTTAATGAACCTGCCTCTATTGCCCTCTGTGACACTAAATTCCACAGATTCACCACCCTCTGGGTAAAGAAATTCCTCCTCATCTCGGTCCTAAATGGTTTGCCCATTATCCTCAAACCATGGCCCCGGGTTCTGGATTTTCCCATCATTGGAAACATCCCATGTTCTGGTACCTATTCCCCTATTTTATCTAGCTCTAATCTGATCCAATCTGGTTTTTCCCTTGTTTGATAAAAATCTGATAGATATCTTAATTGTGCTGCTCTTTAATAATTCTTAAAGTTTGGTAGCTGCAAACCCCCTTGTTTGTACCATTCTGTTAATTTATCTAGTGCTATCCTCAATTTCCCCCCTTTCCATAAGAATTTCCTTATTATTTTCTTTTGCTCATTGAAGAATTTCTCTGTTAAGGGAATTGGTAATGATTGAAATAGGTATTGTATCCTTGGGAAGATATTCATTTTAATGCAATTTATCCTTCCTATCAGTGATAGTGGTAAAATGGAATATAAAGCTAGATTGTTATCTGATCACTCACCCCTGTTATTAACAATAGAACTGGAGGACATCCCACCAAGAACATATAGATGGAGACTAAACTCCATGCTACTTAAAAGACAGGATTTTAGAGAATTTATTGAGCGCCAAATTAAAATGTACTTTGAAATAAATACGGAACCAGTGAAAGACAAATTTATATTATGGGATGCAATGAAAGCCTTCATCAGAGGGCAAATAATAAGTTATGTAACTAAGATGAAGAAGGACTACAATCAGGAAATAGAACAGCTGGAAAGGGAAATAGTAAGTACAGAAAAAGAACTAGCAACAAGGGTAGCTCATCTATAAAAGATGAGAATTGGCAGACAAAAAATAAAATACGAAACACTGCAAACATATAAGGTGGAGAAGAATATAATGAAAATAAAGCAGAAATATTATGAGCTAGGAGAAAAAGCACAAAATACTGGCTTGGCAAATTAAAACAGAACAAGCTAAAAGAATGGTATTGGCATCAAGGAAAAAGGACAAACAAATTACATATAACCCAGCAGAGATCAATGAAAACTTTAAGGAATTCTATGAAGAATTATACCGAACTGAGAAAGAAGTGAAAGAAGACAAAATAGATGAGTTTCTAGCTAAAATTGAACTACCAAAATTGCAAGAAGAGGAACAAGACAAATTGATAAAACCATTTGAAATAGAGGAAATACAAGATATATTAAAAAAGCTACTGAACAATAAAACGTCTGGGGAGAATGGACTCCCAATAGAATTCTATAAAACATTTAAAGAGTTACTAATTCCTCCTCTCCTGGAAGTAATGAACCAGATTGAAGAAAGACAAAACATTCCAGATTCATGTACAACAGCTATAATTACAGCTATAAAGACGGGGAAAGATCCACTAATACCAGCATCGTATTGACCAATATCTCTACTTAACTCAGATTATAAGATAATAGCAAAACTATTAGCAAACAGATTGGGCAACTGTGTACCAAAAATAGTAAAACTAGATCAAACTGGATTTATTAAGAAAAGACAAACAACGGCGGACAATATCTGTAAGTTCATTAACTTAATCCATGCAGTATGAGGAAATAAGATGCCAACAATGGCTGTTGCTTTAGATGCATAGAAAGCCTTTGACAGGGTAGAATGGAATTATTTATTCAAAGTATTATAGAGGTTCAACCTACCAGAGAAATATATTAATTGGATTAAAGCATTATATAAGTGTCCAATGGCAAAGGTGACAGTAAATGGATATATATCGAATCAATTTAAATTAAGCAGGTCAACTAGGCAGGGATGTCCACTATCTCCCTCACTGTTCACTTTAGTAATAGAACCATTGGCAGAACTAAGAAAAGAAAATAAAATAAAAGGGATAAAAATAAAAGAGAAGGAATATAAAATCAGTCTATTTGCAGATAACATCATAGTATACTGAACAGAACCAGAATTATTGATAAAAGAATTACAGAAGAAATTGAAGGAATATGGAGAAATATTGGGGTACAAGATCAATGCAAATAAAAGTGAAGCGATGCCAATGAATAATGTGGATTTCACAAAGTTTAAAAAAGAATCACCATTTAAATGGCTAACACAAGCAATCCGATACCTAGGTATTAGACTAGATAATAATCTAAGCATTCTATGCAAATTAAATTATCAGCCATTAATGAAGAAATTACAAGATGACTTAGAACATTTAAAATGAACATTCTTGAGGTGGATTGCTATTACATATAGATGTTATGGTGAATGTGAACAAGACATTGCTGAGGCCAAATTTTGATTGCTGGTGCAGTTTTGGTCACTTAACAACAGGAAATTATATAAATATGATTGAAAGAGTTCAGAGAAAATTTACAAATATGTTGCCAAGACTCAAGGAGTTGAGTTATAGAGTAAGGCTAAATAGGTTAGGACATTATTTTCTGGAGTGTCAGAGAATGAGGGGAGATTTGATAAAGGTATACAAATATTATGAGGTGCATCGAAAGAGTTAATGTAAACAGGCTATTTTTGCTGAGGTTAAGTGAGACAAGAACTGGAGGAGGGAAATAAAAGTTTGTAGATGCTATCATTGTAATAAAAACACAAAAATGTTGGAGGAACTCAGCAGGTCACACAGCATCCATAGGAGCTAAAGATATATAATCAATATTTCAGGCATGAAACTTTCTTCAAGAAATGAGCAAAATGGTGGCAGGTGTCTGAATAAAATGGCTGGGGAACTAGGTGAACAGGCAAGAGGCCATAATTGGATGTGGATAAGTGAACAGGAGAGGAAAGGTGAGAATTGACAAGGAGAAGGATGTGGCTCCATGAATGCAGAGGTGAAGGAAAAGAGACAGAGGTAAAGGGAAAGAGAAAGAGAGAGAAAAGGCTTCTTCAGATGCATTCTCCGCCAAGAATGCGCCTGCAGTAGCGAATTCAGACCTGAGGTGGAATGGTCATTCAGGTGACAGCACTGGAAGCGCAGCACTGGCCATCTGAAAGGGACAGACGCACAGGAGGTGCCTCTGAGCGCAATCCGGCTCCTGTCCCATTGGGCTGTTAAGGTTAGGGCGGTGGGCTGTCAGAGTTGGGGCAGCTGTCAGAGCTGGGGTGGCTGGCGTGGGCTGTAGGGGTTGGGGCAGCCGGCCGTCGCGGGCTGTCCCCATATTGATCCCACTTATGAGGGACGTATTAATTTGTTGTTTCCAATGCAGGCACCGAGCACCAAATGTTTGTTGATAATCTGCCCATAGTCATGCCAAACCTTCAGTGCTCATAGAGGAATAGGACCAGCATAGATTTTAAACTAGCAGAGGCATCGGAAGAAATATTTAAGCACACAGGCCTCAGTGGCGCAGAACAATTTACACATGAAACAGTTAGCAAAAGACATCAGGGTGGCAAATAAAAACCCAAAGAGTTTGTCAGAGGGAAATGAAAATACCAAATATAATGAATATCTAAAACAATGAATATTGCAGCACAGGAACACCCGCTCGCCCAGAATGTCAGCACCAAACATTATCCCCCAATTAAACTAGCCCCATGTCTGTCCCCAAACTCATCCCACTGCTCTGCTCGTGCTGGCCGCCCCACAGTGTTGGGACTGATAAAGGGCTGTGGGGAGAGAGCAGAGCAGTGGGATCATTGTGGTGACCTTCATGGGGCTATGTGGAGAGAGCAGAGCAGTGGGATCAGTGTGGGGACCGACATGGGGCTATGAGGAGAGAGCAAAGCAGTGGGATCAGTGTGGAGACCGACATGGGGCTATGAGGAGAGAGCAAAGCAGTGGGATCAGTGTGGGGACTGACATGGGCCTATGAGGAGAGAGCAGAGCAGTGGGATCAGTGTGGGGACTGACATGGGGCTATGAGGAGAGAGAAAAGAAGTGGGATCAGTGTGGGGATTGACAAGGGGCTATGAGGAGAGAGCAGAGCAGTGGGATCAATGTGGGGACCATCATGGGGCTATAGGGAGAGAGCAGAGCTGTGGGATCAGTGTGGAGACTGACATGGGGCTGTGGGGAGAGGGCAGAGCAGTGAGATCATTGTGAAGACTGACATGGGGCTAGTTTAATTGCCGCAGCTGTGATTATCCCTCCTGGAGGAGGGTTACAAAGTTCTCATCCCTTGCACCTACTGTGCTTTCAATTGGCCTCCAGACAGTCACATATGGGCATAATATGCGGCTTTACATCGGGGAATTTTGGCCACCTGAAATTGCCTAATGAGAGACAAAGTTAGAGGAAAGGAGACATGCCCTGTTAAACTGAGACCACTTGCCTATTGGACAATCTGGACAACCTCCAACCAGATGGCATTAACATTGACCTTCAATTTTCATTAGCCGCCCTCCACTTTCCCTTTCCCTATGTCACATTTCCTCTATCTCTGCCTCTCTCTCCCTCTCTCTTCTGTATTTCCCCTTTCTCATTTCCTCCTGTTCTGCATTCGCAGAGCTACTCTTCCCCTGATCAATTCTCACCTTTCCTCATCTGCCTTCCTATCCATGTCCAACAATGGCCTTTTGCCTGTTGACCTTTGTTCTTCCCCCTGCCTTGGGGTCTCTCCTCCAACAGTCTTTTTTATTCAGGTGTTGGTTTGCCTTTTTGTTCATACCTTGAAGAAGGGCGCAGGCCCAAAACGTTGGTTATATGCCATATATTTTGGTGTACAAGTCGACTGGCAGAAAAGTTGATCTCTCATTTTCAGCATTTTAAGGGTTTTACATACATCAGGAGTATATGTTGACCCCCAAAAATTGTGGTGATTGCTCTGTTGGACATTTGCTGAGGTGATTGTTTTCATGGAGACTCATCAAAATGATGAAAGTATGAAGCGAGTTTTAATGTAACTGATAGAAATAGCCAAGAAAACCAACAACTGGGCTACTGCAAGAAAATTTGATGTATATTTAAAGTTGTTAAGACATTGGAGGAAGAATTAAGAGACTTTAAGAAAAATTCCAAAAAGGCAACATTCGACGAGAAGAGGAATCACTTATTGGCCAGAATTGGAAAATCACATTGCAACATGGATACGTGAACAGAGGCAAGTTGTTACATAATAGTCACCTGAAATAAAATAAGTGAAGTGGGCAAAGTTTCACCCAGAACACAGTAAAGATTTTGAGGCTACCTGAATAAAAAAGACTGTGGGAGGAGAGACACCAAGGCAGGGGGAAGAACAAAGGTCAACAGGCAAAAGGCCATTATTGGACATGGATAGGAAGGCAGATGAGGAAAGGTGAGAATTGATCAGCGGAGGAGTATCTCTGAGAATGCAGAGCAGGAGGAAAGGAGAAAGGGGGAATATGGAAGAGAGAGAGAGAGAGAGAGAGAGAGAGAGAGAGAGAGGCAGAGCTAGAGGAAAAGATTTTGACTGGTGCAACCAATTCATGAACAGGAAAAATCTGGTATTACAACAAAAAACAAGAATTGCTCAGAAACTATCAAAAGATCTTGATCATAAAGTTGTAAGTTTTCACCAGTTTATTATACGGAACCAGTTTTTTGGCAAATATAGGAAACATCGGAAACATGAATTTCGACATGATAAGCAATAGAACAGTGGAATGGAAAAGTGTGAAAACTATGAAAACCAGAAATACAGGCCACAAAAGGACCAGGTTTACTGTGGCGTTATTGTGCGTGGCTGGCTGGACAAAGTTAAGACCCATGGTAATCTTCAAGAGCAAACTTAAACCTAAAATAAAATTCCCAGCAGGTTTTTTTTGTACATTTTCATGAAAAAGGATGGATGGATGAAAATGGTGTAAATCTATGGATAGACAATATGTGGAACAGGCAGCCAGAAGGTTTATGCAAGAAACAAAGTTTGTAGGTTTGGGATATGTTTCGTAGCCACTTAACTGAGAAGACTAAAGGTAGATTAGCACTAAATAATACTTACATGGCGGTTATCCCTATTGCAATCTCTCAATGTCTGTTTGAACAAGCCATTCAAAGACATGTGCATGAAGAATGGAATACATTCTGATATGGACCGGGACCCATATGAAGACTGTTTAAACAGTGAGAGTATGGATGTGCTTGCCGCCATCTTTGCCTCAGATGACAATAGCGAGAGTGATTTTGAAGGGTTGTAAATGTGTTGTTGTCAATAAAAATTTCATTCAATAGAATTTTCAATGAAAATTTGTTGTAGTCGGGTTATTTTTTTGATTTATTCAAAGGTTTGGACTTTATGCAAAATTGGTTTTCAAGGGTCGACTTATATGTCAAATCGCCATCAAACAGCTTTTTGAGTTGGATTTAAGGTTTCAAAAGTATATCCGACGTATAAGTCGACCCCCATTTTTTTAAAAGATTTTTGAGGGTTTCAAGACTCGACTTGCACACTGAACTATATGCTGCGTGACCTGCAAACTTCCTCTGATAATTTTTTTACAAGAACTAAAGCACGTGGGTGAAGGATGAAAGGTGAATTTTTTTAAGGATAAACTTCTTAATGCAGAGTGTGGTGAGAGTATGAAGTGGTGAATGCAAGCTCAATTTCAACACTTAAGGAAAATTTGGATAGATAGATGAATGGATGGGAGGGGCATGGTGTAGGTGCAGGTCAATGGGACAGGGCAAAATAATAGTTCAGATTCAATGGACCAAGGGACCTGTTTTGGTGCTGCATTGTTCTATGGTTCCATAGAGCCTAGTGCTGACTTGAATTATATCTATCTCAGCTGTAAACATTCTGTGATTCTGTGAAATCAATTAAAAATTAAAAGTTCAGTAAAATTCAGACATTTGAACAGAATTTGAGCAGATATGTAAATCCAACAGCTAGCATAGGATAGAACTGGCATGAACACTGGTGTCCACTGAATGAATTATTGTCCTGTCAAAACAAATGTTTTTGGCATATGTTTCGACTACACTTCAATCAGAGGTACAAGTTTTGAAATGTCAGCTGCTAGCAAATGAAGTGTGCAATTTTAAATCCTCTCCATATGCCCAGAATAAGCATACTGCCAATGCCCAACACCATCTGATATAATTTGTTCCTGAACACCACATTAAATTATACAAGGACAAATCAGTATTTTTTGAAAACACATTTCACTGAGAGACAGAGAAATTTAGGCTCTTACTGGCTGAGTTTGGAAAGCTCCCATGGAAACATCTGGCAAAATGTTGAATGGTGGGAAATGAATATCAATGACTGCAGGTGTTGGAAAACTGCAATTAAAACAGGTTGCTGAAAATAATCATCAGGTCAGGCAGCAGCTGCGGTACAAACATTCGGAGTTAACATTTCAGGTGGAAATTAAACCTTTGCTAGAATGTTGACTATTTCTCCTTCCTGGAATGATGGAAAATGTTGATCATCTGTAGAGGCAGAGACAAATATAACATTTTGAGCAGCCATTCTCAACTTTGTTTTGGCTATGGCTGCTTAGGACTCTCCACAAAGTTTTTGGGCCCCCTTCCCCGTGAATCAGTCAGGTTTTGTACATTTCTTCCATACTTCGCTCCTTTTTCTTTCTTTCTTTCTTTGGCTTGGCTTCGCGGATGAAGATTTATGGAGGGGTATGTCCACATCTGTTGCAGGCTCGTTGGTGACTGACAAGTCCAATGCAGGACAGGCAGGCAAGGTTGCAGGGGTTGCAAGGGAAAATTGGTTGGTTTGGGTTGGGTGTTGGGTTTTTCTTCCTTTTTCTTTTGTCAGTGAGGTGGGCTCTGCGGTCTTCGTCAAAGGAGGTTGCTGCCAAATACATAAATGATGTAAAAATATTTAATGATTTCAGTCCATCTGTGAGGGGTGGCAGTGGTGGCAGGGCGGGGTATGTTTGGTCCCTTTTGAGAATGGCTGATTTAGAGTCATGGAGTGGTAGACTTCTACAGCATGGAAACAGGCCCTTCAGTCCAACCATCCATGTGATCACTTTCCTGGACGCAGCCTGCATCACTTTAAACCTTTCCTATCAATGATTTGTTGAACATGAGAACTGCCCTACCTCTACCTCCTCACCACCCTCTGTGTAAAGAAAGTGTTCCTCTGGTCATTCCCCTCACACCTTAAACCTATGCCCTCCATTTTTAGAGATGCCTACTCTGGGAAAAAGGATATAATAATTTACTTTTTTATGGCCATCATGATATTATAAACTCCCCTCCCCCTTCACCATCTACACTCCAGGGAGAAATGTCCCAGCCGATCCAATCTCTCCAAGTCTACTAGGTCTTGCAACATTCTTCACTTAACCTTTCCAGATAAATGATATCTTTCATATACTGTAGGTAAATGACCAAAACTGTGCAAAATACTCCAAGTATGGTGTCACCAATTGCTTGTATATTTGTAACAGTCTTCCAAGCTCTTGTACTCAAGGCCCTGACCGATGAAGGCAAGCCAAGTGCTTTCATCACAACCCTGTCTATTTGTGCACCACCTTCATGGAGCTGCTGTATGTATCTGTATCCCCAAATTCGCTTAGTTTTATTAATACCCTGTAGGCTCCTTCCATTCACCATGTGTCCAAAACTGGTTTAACAAGACAAGTGTGCAACATTGCACACTTGTCCGAGAAGGGTGACCATTCTAAAGGAGGACATGGTCATAAGTTATCATATATCACCATATACAGTACAACACCGATTATCTGGATCCGGATTCTCCAAAATCCTCATTTATCCAAAATTTATTTTGGAGCCGTACTGACCTAACATGCTGAAAAAAAAATTCACTCAACATGAAATTAGAATAGCAATCATCCTCATTTCAGAAAATTCCCTCCCCTCACTCTTTCCATTTCATCTCTACCTTGCCCTATTGACTTTTCTCTCCAACTCCCCCTCTCAAACTGCGTGTTAATGTCCCCACACACAAGAGGTCAGAATAGTCCCTTGTCCCAACGTCATTGTGGTGATGCGACCACCAGCCTAGAGCAGGGGGTGATCTCTATTCCTGCAGGAAGGCCACCTAAGGGACTGACTCTACCTGGCTGGCTGTCAATAAACCAAACTGAATATAGATCTGAGTTGGCCCCTTCTGAGCTAGTCACACAGGGAGTCACCAAGGCATGAAATAGTGTTCAGACTTTTACTGGAATAAAGCCTGTTATACAGTCTTTTGAGTTTTGTCCTTGCTTGCTTGCACGCCACAATCATCCATGAGAGCAGGTTCCGGGCAGGAGCGGGAACATCATGCTCCCCCAGCAGGAATGGGCACATTGGGCTTCAGAGCAGGAGTGGGGACGTCGGGCTCCCTTCAGGAGCAGGGACTCGGTGGGAATGTATCAGTGATCGCCAGCAGCCAGCAATTTTTTGGTGAGAGTTAAACATTATTTTAATTCTTAAAAAGCCTTCACTGTTACAAGTGATTTGCTGTTGCTACTGGGCTTTTTTTTTAAATGACCAGTTCTCTGAAAAAAAATTATCTGACATAGGCCCAGTTCTGACCATTTCAGATAATTGGAGTTATACTGTATAAATAGTGTGTTTGCATTTCTTGTTTTTGCAGTACCCTTTAAATTAAACTATAGTGTGAAAACAAGAGAAACTTGTCCGTGAACTACTCTTTGCAGACGATGCCGCTTTAGTTGCCCATTCAGAGCCAGCTCTTCAGCGCTTGACGTCCTGCTTTGCGGAAACTGCCAAAATGTTTGGCCTGGAAGTCAGCCTGAAGAAAACTGAGGTCCTCCATCAGCCAGCTCCCCACCATGATTACCAGCCCCCCCACATCTCCATCGGGCACACAAAACTCAAAACGGTCAACCAGTTTACCTATCTCGGCTGCACCATTTCATCAGATGCAAGGATCGACAATGAGATAGACAACAGACTCGCCAAGGCAAATAGCGCCTTTGGAAGACTACACAAAAGAGTCTGGAAAAACAACCAACTGAAAAACCTCACAAAGATAAGCGTATACAGAGCCGTTGTCATACCCACACTCCTTTTCGGCTCCGAATCATGGGTCCTCTACCGGCACCACCTACGGCTCCTAGAACGCTTCCACCAGCGTTGTCTCCGCTCCATCCTCAACATCCATTGGAGCGCTTACATCCCTAACGTCGAAGTACTCGAGATGGCAGAGGTCGACAGCATCGAGTCCACGCTGCTGAAGATCCAGCTGCGCTGGATGGGTCACGTCTCCAGAATGGAGGACCATCGCCTTCCCAAGATCGTGTTATATGGCGAGCTCTCCACTGGCCACCGTGACAGAGGTGCACCAAAGAAAAGGTACAAGGACTGCCTAAAGAAATCTCTTGGTGCCTGCCACATTGACCACCGCCAGTGGGCTGATAACGCCTCAAACCGTGCATCTTGGCGCCTCACAGTTTGGCGGGCAGCAACCTCCTTTGAAGAAGACCGCAGAGCCCACCTCACTGACAAAAGGCAAAGGAGGAAAAACCCAACACCCAACCCCAACCAACCAATTTTCCCCTGCAACCGCTGCAATCGTGTCTGCCTGTCCCGCATCGGACTTGTCAGCCACAAACGAGCCTGCAGCTGACGTGGACTTTTTACCCCCTCCATAGATCTTCGTCCGCGAAGCCAAGCCAAAGAAAGAGTGTGAAAACAACAAATGCAAACACATTGTGTGTGTGTGTATATGTGTGTAACCTATGACCATGTCCTCCTTTAGAATGGTCATTTTATGTCTGAGTTGTTCTTTCTGTAATTCCTCAGCCCACTTTCCCAGTACATCTGGATCCTGTCATAATCTTCACTGTCCATTTAGAATATATTGAAATGGAAAGGAGATTCATATCCTACTCATACACAGTTACTAAATGATGTAATGTCCTATTTAAGTTTAAAGAAAATCAGAAATAATATTAAAGATAGAAAGCTTCAATTTATGAAATTGTGGGGCCCATTCTTAGAATTTATTTTTAATAATTGGAAGAATTAATAATTATTGTAGGTCCCAGTAATTCTTTGGCTGTTTTCCAGGGATCGCCAGTGATTCCACATCATTATTGAATTTTTTTCTTCTTCATAACAAACATATAAGGTAACCTTGATTAGAGGGAGGGAATAGATTAGATTAGTTTGGTCCATTCATTTTTAGGTTTTTTTCTTTTTTTTTCTTTTTTAAATCTTTAATATTTTATTAAAACATTCCAATAAACGGGTCTGACATGGTTGCATCCATTATGTTTATTGCTAAAGTGAGTTATTATAGGTAACTATTGATATAGTTATGTATTTTTTTTATTTACTCATTAATTTTCCCCTTCTGTGTGTATGTACTTGTATACAACTGAACCATTATGTAATTGTCATTTACTATATATGTTTATGTAAAACTCAATAAAAATATCTTAAAAAAAGAAAAAAGAAAGAAGATATTTAGACAGGTACATAGATCAAAAAACTTTTGAGGGGTATGGACCAAATGGGATGAGCTTGAATAGGCCACTTGGTGACATGGATAGATTGGGCTATAGGGATGATTTGGATCAAAGGGCCAATCTCTGTTCTCTACAATTCTCATGACTCTGACCCTTTTACTGTTATTCTACAACAAAGCAGTTTGCAATAGTATTTTACCAAGGCAAAAGAGAAAGTACAGTGCTTGGAACAAACAATGACTACAACAGTTTGCTGCCATGAAGAAGCAATAGGAATCTGGCAGCAGATCTTCTCCCCTTGAAATTAGTCAGGGCTATTGATTATGTCAATTTGCTCTGCTGATAAGAATTTACATGGGTGAAACTCAAATGAAGATTGCCAAGGCACAGAGATAAAATCCCGTGAATGTACTGACAATTGCAATGTCTCTTTGGCAAAATTTAACATTAATACCTGCTCTCATAAGCGCTCCATAAGCCTACTTTCGAACAATTGTCCAAAGCAAATGCGTGGAGCAAAAGACTGAAACCTTTCCATATTTCACTGATTTACAGAGAAACAAATTGAAGGATACACTCCAAATGTCATTGCAGGTTGGAGAGAGAATCAAAGGTTACGTTGTTCTGTAGTATTTTAATATACCTGCAAGAAGTTGATGTCAGAAAATATAAATCATGGATATTTTCAAATAGGATCAGATGAAAGAGAATTGGCATGAAATGTTAAGTCTTCGCCTCTCTTATGCTAACTGTCTTCTTGTAGTGATATGTATATATGTATATACTGTTGCTGCTCTGTGTATAAGTGGCTGGCCCACCCACTGATGACTCAATGCGATGTAACCCCTCCCCCCTGTGACTTGGCCATAAAGGTCGACCTCCAAGCTCCCTTACATTCATTTGAGCACATGGAGTTGGGCCAGCTGAAATCTATATTAAAGCCTATCATTCCTCACTCAGTCTTCGGAGTCATTGATAGTGAGTATCAATTTAATACACATTAGTTTTCCACATGGAATGGACAAGCTGCTGAGACCCGACTGCCTTGAAATTGATCCCTGTCATGACTCATCCTGGTTTTCTGTGACTTTTTAAAATCCAGAATGGTGCTGGAGAGTGGAGTCTTTTTGCAGTGCTTGGATAGCACGTAAAAAGTAAAACTTTCACTGAATCTCTGAAACAATAAACAAGTAACTAATTTGAAACAAAAGTTTTATTAAAAAATTAATAAATAAACTGAAACATAAACACTCAAATATTTTAATATATTAAACAAGAAATATAGGAAATTGACAAATTATAATAAAATATATATATTATATTATATATATATATATATATATATATATATTCTTTGGCTTGGCTTCGCGGACGAAGATCTATGGAGGGGGTAAAAAGTCCACGTCAGCTGCAGGCTCGTTTGTGGCTGACAAGTCCGATGCGGGACAGGCAGACACGATTGCAGCGGTTGCAGGGAAAAATTGGTGGGTTGGGGTTGGGTGTTGGGTTTTTCCTCCTTTGCCTTTTGTCAGTGAGGTAGGCTCTGCGGTCTTCTTCAAAGGAGGTTGCTGCCCGCCAAACTGTGAGGCGCCAAGATGCACGGTTTGAGGCGATATCAGCCCACTGGCGGTGGTCAATGTGGCAGGCACCAAGAGATTTCTTTAGGCAGTCCTTGTACCTTTTCTTTGGTGCCCCTCTGTCACGGTGGCCAGTGGAGAGCTCGCCATATAACACAATCTTGGGAAGGCGATGGTCCTCCATTCTGGAGACGTGACCCATCCATATGTATACACACATATATAATATATATATATATATATATATATATATATACAAATATAACATAACATAACATAACAATTTACAGCACGGAAACAGGCCATTAGGCCCTTCTAGTCCGCACCGAACCAAACACCCCTCTCTAGTCCCACCTCCCTGCACAATGCCCATAACCCTCCATCTTCTTCTCATCCATATACCTGTCCAACCTTTTCTTGAATAATACAATTGACTCCGCCGCCACTATTTCTCCCGGGAGCTCATTCCACACGTCTTCCACTCTCTGAGTAAAGAAGTTCCTCCTCATGTTACCTCTAAACCTCTGCCCTTTAATTCTTAACTCATGTCCTCTTGTTTTAATCTTTCCTCCTCTTAACGGAAATAGTCTATCCACATCCACTCTGTCTATCCCTTTCATAATCTTAAATACTTCTATCAAATCCCCTCTCAACCTTCTACGCTCCAAAGAATAAAGACCTAATCTGTCCAATCTCTCCCTATACTCTAGATGCTTAAACCCAGGTAACATTCTGGTCAACCTTCTCTGCACTCTCTCCACTCTGTTTATATCCTTCCTATAATTAGGTGACCAGAACTGCACACAGAACTCCAAATTAGGCCGCACCAACATCTTATACAGTCTCAACATCACCTCCCAACTCCTATATTCCATGCAATGATTGATAAAGGCCAGCATACTAAAAGCCTTCTTCACCACCCTATTCACGTGAGTTTCTACCTTCAGGGAACGATGTACCGTTACTCCTAAATCATTCTGCTCTTCTGTATTCATCAATGCTCTCCCATTTACCACGTATGTCCTGTTCTGCTTCTTCTTACCAAAATGAAGCACCTCACACTTATCAGCATTAAATTCCATCTGCCATTTTTCAGCCCACTTTTCTAAGCAGCCCAAATCCCTCTGCAATCCTTGAAAACTTTCTTCATTATCCACTATTCCACCTATCTTAGTATCATCTGCATATTTACTAATCCAATTTACCACCCCATCATCTAGATCATTAATGTATATAACGAACAACAATGGGCCCAATACAGATCCTTGAGGCACACCACTGGTCACCGGCCTCCATCCTGACAGACAATTATCCACTACCACTCTCTGGCCTCTCCCTTTCAGCCAATGTTCAATCCATTTGACTATCTCAAAATTTATACCTAAAGACTGCACCTTCTTAACTTACCTTCTATGTGGTACCTTATCGAAGGCCTTACTGAAGTCCATATAGACAACATCCACTGTGCTACCCTCATCCACATTCCTAGTCACCTCTTCAAAAAATTCAATCAGATTGGTCAAACATGACCTTCCTCCCACAAATCCATGTTGAGTGCTCCTGATCAGACCCTGTCTATCCAGATGTTTATAAGTACTATCTCTAAGAATTTTCTCCATTAATTTGCCTACCACAGACGTCAAACTTACAGGCCGATAGTTGCCAGGCTTCCTCCTCGAACCCTTTTTAAATAATGGAACCACGTGCGCAATGCACCAATCCTCCGGCACTATCCCCATATCTAATGACATTTGGAAAATTACCGCCAGAGCCTCTGTTATTTCCTCCTTCACTTCTCTCAATGTCCTGGGGAAGATCCCGTCTGGTCCCGGAGACTTATCCACCTTTATATTCTTCAAAAGCCCTAAAACTACATCTTTTGTAATCTCTATATTCCCCATATTTACCCAATTTGCTTTTTTTTTAATCTCACATCTCCCAATATCCTTCTCCTTAGTGAATACCGAAGAAAAGAAACTGTTCAATATCTCCCCCATTTCTCTAGGCTCCACACACAATTTTCCGCTCTGATTCTCTAAGGGACCAATTTTGTCTCTAGCTTTCATTTTACCATTAACATATTTGTAGAACTCTTTTGGATTAATTTTCACCCTGCTTGTCATAGTTTCCTCGTACCTTCTTTTAGCTTTCCTAATTCCTCTCTTAAGATTCCTCTTACATTCAATGTATCTTTCAAACATCCCCTTAACTCCATGCTTCTTATATCTAATGTATGCCTCCCTTTTTCTTCGAACCAGGTTTCCAATATTCCTTGAAAACCACGGCTCTCTCAAACCTTTTTCCCCTCCTTTTAACCTAACAGGAACATAAAGCTTTTGCGCTCTCAAAATCTGATCTTTAAAAGACTTCCATCTCTCTACTACATCCTGCCCATAAGACAAATTGTCCCAATGCACACCCTGCAAGTCCTTTCGCATCTCCTCAAATCTAGCTTTTCCCCAATCAAAAACCTCAACCCTTGGCCCTGACTTCTCTCTTTCCATAATGACATTGAAGCTGATGGCATTATGATCACTGGACCCGAAGTGCTCGCCAACACTAACCTCCGTCACTTGACCCATCCCATTTGCCAACAGTAGATCTAACACTGCTCCTTCTCTGGTTGGCACCTCTACATATTGTTGTAAAAAACTATCTTGCACACATTTCACAAACTCTAACCCATCCAGTCCTTTCACAGAATGTGTTTCCCAATCTATATGTGGAAAATTAAAATCTCCCATAATTACAACCCTGTGCTTATCACAAATATCTACTATCTCCCTACAGATTTGCTCCTCTAGGTCTCGGTCCCCTCCGGGTGGTCTATAATACACCCCTACAAGTGTAACCTCTCCTTTCCTACTCCTCAGTTCCACCCAAATAGCCTCCATGGATGTGCCCTCTAATCTATCCTTCCTAGGCACCGCTGTAATATTTTCCCTGACAAGCAATGCAACCCCACCTCCTCTTGCCCCTCCGACTCTATCACACCTAAAACAACGAAACCCAGGGATATTCAGCTGCCAATCACATCCCTACTGCAACCATGTCTCACTAATCGCTACCACATCATACTTCCAAGTATCAATCCACACCTTCAGCTCATCCACCTTTTTTACAATACTCCTGGCATTAAAATATATGAATTTCAGAGATTTCCCAATTTTTAATCCCTGTTTTCCCTCATCTTTAATAACAACATTATTTACTTTCCCTGCCAATTGCCCTTCATCTTCTTCCAGAGCATTTCCCTTCTCTATCACCTGCCCATCCATATCCAAATACTTACTACAAACTTTCTTTGTTTGCATTCTAACCTTCTCCTTACTGCTCTGTACTATTTTGTTCCCTCCCCCCAACCATTCTAGTTTAAAGGATCCTGAGTAGCCCTAGCAAATACCTCTGCCAGGATTCTAGTCCCCCTGGGATTTAAGTGTAACCCGTCCTTACTGTACAGGTACATCTCCCCCAAAAAAGGTCCCAGTTATCCAGAAACTTAAAACCCTGCCCCTTACTCCACCCCTTCAGCTACATGTTAATCCTCCACCTCATTCTCTTTCTATTCACACTGTCACGTGGCACAGGGAGTAATCCAGAGATTACCCCTTTTGCGGTCCTTCTTTTTAACTCCATACCTAACTGCCTGTACTCACTTTTTAGGACCTCCTCTCTATTTCTCCCTATGTCATTGGTACCTACATGTACCATGACCTCTGGCTCCTGTCCCTCCCACTTTAGGATATCCGGGACAGACTTTTAACAGACTTTTTTTTTTTAAATGGTTTGGATATCTCCATGTCAATAGTTTATTTGCCTCCTTTTCAGTCTGTATACCAAATGGGTAAAGCAATATTTGAATCTTCAGGCAATTCCAGACACTAAAATTCAATATTTTTAATCCCTTGTACATATTCTACCAATTCTTACTTTCTGAAGATCAATATTCCAACATGCACTAAATCAGAACAAATATTTTTAAGATGGTTTTGAATTTATGCACGTTCAAACATTCTGCAATCAAGCTTTGTTACCTGTTACTTTTTTGGCATCCAAATTAATAATTTTGTTGTTAGACATACACTGAGAATCCGTTTTCAATTTAGGAAACATTTTGGGTACCATAGATTTTTTATTCATTAGTGCTATTTTAGGTAATTTTTTTTAAACCTTCGGTTCAAGATAGTGGTTATCATAATTAGTGTACAATTTTTTAAAGATATTTTTACTTGCTTCTTTTGAACAATTATCCACCATATTTTCTATACCTAGACATTTCCACCCACCCCCCCCCTTGCTCTTTACAGATTGGACCTTTTTAAATTCTTTAATTTTGAAGCTCCCTGAAGACCTACAACCTAATATGATAGGGATGATTTACAATTTTCAACCTAATTATCTGGCCTTCATTAATTATTTTTGAATTCTAGGGATAGTTCCCTAAACAGAATTTAAAAAAAACTATGGGAACAAGATTTTCAACAGCCATTTTCTGAAACTACATGAATTTATATTCTGAGACAAGTGCATTTATCCTCTTTGTGCTAAACATTCATTATTAAAATTGTAAAAATATAATATATATATATATATATATATATATACACACACACATATATATATACATACATATATACATATATATACATATATATATATATATATATATACACACACATATATATACATATATATACATACATATATACATACATATATATACATACATATATACATATACACACATATATATATACACATATATATACATACATATATATGTATACATACATATATACCTATACACACATATATATATACAAATATATACACACACACACACACACACATATATATATATATACATACATACATACATATATATATATATATATATATATATATAATATATATATGATTCAAATGACGAGTTATTCTACACTCTGCTACCTGGCAAGACATTGATTGCTATTGACATTTTTTAAGTCTAGCATGGTGAAGTTTTAATTTACACGGAAATATTTATTAAGTGCACAGCCTGAAGGGTTTTAATTATTGCTCTACATTTCAGGTGGAGTCTGTCAGACAGCTTTACTTACTTAATAGTGTTGATCAAACACTGCCCTCAGCTACGTCTGATTCAATCAACAAGGAGTTTAGAATGAAATATTAGCTCTGAGTTAAATGCTCTTTTTAAAAATAAATTAATGTATTAGAAATCAAAAAAAAACATTAAACTCCTGGTATCCAGCACCTCTGGGGATTGGTAGATGTTAGATAAGTGTATTTTCCATTTGCTTGAGACTTACTCTTACAAGGCATCACTAATATTCCTGCATTAAGAATAAACAGTCAAAAAGACAAAAATACAATACTGTGCTTACACTTAACAAGCTTCATTTGCGTGAATATATAAACCTTAAAGTAGTTTACTTTATTTTCACTCACATTCTTTGAAAAAAATTAACCGTCACAGGTTCCTCCCCCTCCATGGAGCCAACCGAAAGACGAACATCATTTCCCAACACCCCCCCCCCACCCCAAAGTTTACAGATAAAGCCTCTGACCAGGGCAACTTACTAAACAGAGATAATGAGACACTTTAAGAGAGTGACCCCAACGGCGAGTGGCATCAACCAGCACTTCATCCTGGGCGACACCATTGCTGTTTCCCACAACTTTATTCAAACAACTGCTCCGAGCAAAGAACGACCAAGGTATACTGCTGGCTGAATATTTGCTCCCATCTTTACCAAAGGTTTATGTGTTACTTCACAGAGCATTTACTTTTACAATTTTAAATGTTTTATTTTAAATTTATTCCTCGATTATTTTTGCTAGTTGTTTGAAGTTGCTGGTTGCTTGAATTTCGTATAATGAGGATTTTACTGTATAAGGAAACTGCATTTATAGACTGCCTTTCACAGCCATTTAATGTACAAATGTCAGTCATGTTTCACAGAAATACCAGCCTAAGTGACATATGCCATTGGTCTTGAGCCACGAACCCCTCATGCTTCGAGACATAGCTGCTAAGGCTGATGCATTCATGTCTTAAAGCAAGGCAGATTACAAGATTCACAACAGTCCAGTAGTGAATCCTGCAAATAAACTGAACAAAAAGAAAATAAATAGCGAGCATGAGCATCAATTTGCCCACAAATGCAGTGAACTGTACTTAGAATGCTTTAAATTTTAAATTTAGACATAAAGCAGAATAACAGGCCCTTTTAGCTCATAAGCCCGTGCCACCCTATGAGACCCAATTGACCTACACTCCCAGTACGTTTTGAAGGGTGGGAGGAAAATGGAACACCCAGAGAAAACACACGCAGGAATGTGGAAAATATACAAACACCTTACAAAGAGCAGTGGATTCAAACTCTAGTTGCTGGTGGTGTAACAGCATTGTGCCTCCCTGAAAGGGTGATTTAAATCAAATATCTTTGCACAGAATGGAGTTCAACAAATCTAGGCAAGTGATCCTTATTGAGCTTCAGCCTAAACATCACAAGTTACTTTACAGACTTGTAACTCCTTTTATGTGAAACATTTGGAACAATGGGTTATCATTGTTGGACTGAAGTTATGGACCACATGTCCAAGTGGACCATATTTCAAGATGAATGTCTGCCAAGGGAATACACTGGTGAGCTTAGATTAATGATGTTGCTTATTCAAGGCTGTACTTGGTAATGAAACATGTGTACACCCTGCAGAAAACAGAAAGGTTGAGGAGCAATATATTCAGTTTCAGTGTATTACATTAGGCAGCTGTCTTTATCATTATTCTAGTTCTCCCAGAGTTGTTGTAAATTTGAAGCAGTATTGTTTTATACACTTGTAACCTAGTAATTGAAGAGACCTTAAATAAAATATGACACCTGCTCAACTTTTTAAAATACCCAATGTTCAGCTGGCTGCAAGAATAAAATGAAAAGTTGGTGTAGACATTGATGAGTCCGAATAAAATTAAAAATAAAAGATGACATGATGGAATTGTCCCATCGTTGTTAAATATTGGACAGATGGCTAGACATTCTCCAATGAGATGGTTCACATTGAGTCAAAGAATGTTTTGGTGCAGCCTTAAATATTTTGTCTGCACAACTAATTTCCAATGATAGGCATTGGAAAGTGATAGGAAACTGGGTCACCTCAGCAGACAGAACAAAGATACCCAGCCAAATAGCCACTCAATATGTCTCTGGCCTCTTCGATGTGGGGCAGGCCACATTCCAAGCACCAAATGCAATACACTTAATTAGAAGACCTGCAGTGCTTCATCTGGAAGGGTTGTTTGAGTTCCTAAGCCATAGAAAGGGAAGAAGTAAAAGGACAGTGGTTACGTCTTCAGTGACCACATAGGAAAGTATTACGTGAAGGGAAGTAGTGGATGAGAATGGAAAACTGGATATGGGGTGACAAAGGGAACAGTCTGATCAAAATATTGAAAGTAAAGGATCAATCTCTTTTGAGGTGGTGGAAATTGAGAAGGATGATCTGGTAAATGTGGAGATTGGTGGAGTGGAATTCTATCTTTTCCCTAACTATGATGAAAAGTGAGAGGGGCAGCAGATGAGAGGGGACACCATAGTTAAGAAAAAACAAACACATCTCAAAGGCACACTGAAGGAGAGTCCTATCCATGCAGTAGTTAGAATGAAGAAGGGAGAACTGGGATAACAAAATGGATACCATTTAGGAGAAAGGTGGGGGGGGGTGGGGAGGAGAAGTAGAGTCAAGATAGTAATGGGTGTCACAACCCCATATGATCATCAGGAGGGGAAGGGAAAAATGGTAAGATAAATCTTCATTTGTTCAAAGCAAACTGTGTCTTACCTTAACTATCAATTAAAGTATCCATATCTGTCAACTATCACTTATTGCAGTTAAGAGAAAGGGCCACCTGACTGACCATTCAATTCACTAGCTCATTTGAATATTTATAGACGAATCCCCATGATAGTACTGAGTAATGTAGGGTTCAGTTCGTAACAGCAGGGTAAAGAAAGGATTTGGCATCTTGGTGCCAGTTATTGCAGTAAGGTAACTGTAATTTCTCAACTTTGAATAAGAGATGGCAGAGAATATAAACATCTTTTGTGTCATTTTCATTTATTAAGAACTCCAGTTGAAGAGTTATGCACAGCTAATACGAATATAATGATGGTTCTGTTATGATCTTAGGCAAGAAGGGAGAATAAGGCAAATAATTAAAAACATATATATTGAGCCTAACCTCAGAAGAATGTGACAACTAGGCTGTCCAAAATGAAACTTTGTGGTAACTGAAGCAATAGCAAGTGTTGGATATGTGAATAACAGCACACCTTTCAGATTATTGATCTGCATGTTACTGTGGGCTCAGTAGATAGTTTGTGAGTTCAAGTCACAATGCATAGAATAAATCACAAAAATGAACTGGCATTCCACAGTGCTACAGAGAGAATGTTGGATTAGTTTTACACCTGAGATATTAAACTAAGATTCTTCTGCTCTCTCAAGTAGATGAAAATCCCTCAATTCTATTGTAAGGGGTGAGTCCACTGAGGAAACACACAAAATGTTGGAGAAAATCAACAATCAAGACAGCATCCACAGAAAGTATTAGATCGTCATCCTTCCAGACCGTAACTCTTCATCAAAGCAACAAGAAAAGGGAAGAATAAAAGGGGAGAGGAGATGGAAGAGCAGGTGATAGGTGAATGTAGATGAGAGGTGAGAGTAAAAGGTGAAAAAAAAGAAAGCAGTATGGAGGTAATTGGAAGAAGAGGCAGAGTTCCAAAGAAGATGCACTCTGATTAGAGGAAAGGAAGGCAAGGTCATGGGCATCTGGAGGAAGGAAGGATCCCAAGGGCACTGCAAAAAGCTTACCCATTAAATAAGAAAAAGTGAGAAAAATAAATCACAAAATCAAGCCCCTTTATTAGATCTTGGTGAAAGTTTCTGTGTTGAATTTTGCATTTGGCAAACAGGTTTCCCTTGTAACAGCAAAACCAACAAAATGCAATGATTAATGTATCACCAAAAGCAATGTTTAATATACAGTAAAATCCTTCGTATCTGACACCAATGGGGATTGGTAATGCCGGATAAGTGAATTTTCTGGCTGCTTGAGATTGTGTGTTGCGTGATTGGTGAATTAATGGCGCGGCACTTTTTTTACCTGTTTATTTTCCGCTATTTTTTACCGGTTGCTTGAAATCTGGGTCAGTACTGATATTCTCAGTCATACTTTTATCCTAGTGAAGGAAAGATGACACCAAAGCTACCTGAATTATTTTCCTTTGTGTTGATATCCTTGACTGGATTTAAAATAAATCTTCATCTGCAGCCATTGACTCAACAATTGATCAAGGCTAACGGTTATCCAAAATACACTGTTGCATTTTAAGGTGCTTACTAATGTTAGCCTGTAGAACTTGCGCAGTGCTACAGAAACAGGCATAGAGCCATGCTAGTAAATCATTATTTTAGATCTAAGAATGATTTGTACTAAATCTCAAAGGTGTTTAACACATCTCTCGTGGATATGTAGAGATTCATAAGTCATACAACACAGAATCAAGCCCTTCAGCCCAACTCATTCATGCTGATCAAGATGCTAGGTAGGTCAGGTGTGACATCCAAAGCTGCTTCAGTACTCTTCTTAAGGTTTAATATACTCCCAGACCTGATGTCCAATTTATATTATTGCCTCAAGGCATTGCTGAAACGGTTGCACATCGATATATAAAGCAGTGTAATTGCACCCTGAGGCTTGATATTCCAAAGCTTTCTTTAATACCATCTGTTTGGCAGCAAACACACACCTGCAAGCATTATGGCTTAGATCTAATTGCCATCATGTGGCCCAATAGGAACAGTGCCCATGTAATATTAGTCCGAGTTAATGAAGCATCACTTTTTCAATTCAATCTTAAGGATGTCTGAGCTCCAAAGAAGAACTTGTAGAAACATACCTAATCACAGAAATTCACAACATAATTTACATGTCGTATATGAACTACTTCAATCTAATTGAAAAGCAATGCCTGAAGCATTTCATTTTGTAGCAGTTTCTTGCTTATTTCTCTTTCAATACATGACAACATCCTACAACATTTAAACGGCTCCTTTCCAAAGATTACTTATTAGTCAACAGATTGTCAGCCAATGCTGAACATATCTCCAAACTAAATTCAAATCAGACCACAAAACTACAATGACATGACAAGTAAGAACTAATTTATTCAGCAATAAGGAGTATTTGACAGGTTGAAATAAGTGTCTCAGAATGAAATAGCAATACTCTATCTTTTTATTGCCACAAAACAGAAGAAAGAAAAAGATCGAAGACATTTGAAATGAACCACTTGTATTAAACAGAGCAAAATAGTTTTGGTTGTTCCAGTTCCTCAGTGCCTCAATCAACTCTGTATCTCTTTGAATGACAGAGCTCCAAGTTGTATGCTGATCAATTTGGATGGAGCTAGGTTCTTGGATAATAGTTTGCCCATAGATTTGTAACATTCATGCCACAAGAATGCTCAACAAAGACCCTTTCCAGAAAGAAGAATCTTGCCTCCTAGCCTTGATTTTCCATGGCATTACCACACTGAGATGCCCACTGCGAATATCCATACGACCACCACTGACCAATAACTTAAGAACTTATTGGCTGTTGTTAACAAGAAATTGTAAAGTACTACTGAAATACACTTTCTGCTGTGTAGATAAAAATCTAACACTGAGATTCAACAAAGTAAGGTACCACAAGAAGAGAATAAGGTTTTAAAAGCAGTTAAGAAAGAATAAAGCAGACAAAGCTACTGGCCACCATTATGTCGACTTTCTAGAGAAGCTCTATCAAGAGTGTTCTGGCCGGATGCATCATAGTGTGGCACACTTGCTTCAGAGAAAGGGATAGAAGTTCAATCCACAGGATGATAAAAGTGACAGAGATGTCACCTCCTCCCCACCCATCGACGATATACTGGAATTGTTGTCTGAAGAGGGCATGCAAAATCGGGAAAGTGATGCAGGAGTATCAGAGACGGCACCACCAGATGGAAAAACAGCTTCTTCCTATGGGCAGTGAGAATGCTGAACAACCAAAGGAACAGCTCACTCTAACCATCGAGACACTCATATTTACAAAACAATATCCATCTATTTATTTATTTATTTGTATATTTGATTACTTGTCCTGCATATATATTATTTGTCTGGTTGTGTGTCCGTGTATTTTGCACTGAGAAACAGGGAATGCTGTTTCGTTCGATTGTGCGTGTCCAATCAGATGACAATAGACTTGAAATTGGCAATAATGCAGGTCTAGGAAGTAACATTGATTA